>NW_009712697.1:2187-8570 GCF_000703405.1 Apaloderma vittatum
CCTTGGTTTGCTTCCTTCTACCTGTTTTCCAAGGTGCTCCTGTGAGCCCCGCGTCCGCTGACGTCCTCCGAGCATTATCTGCAATTTCCTTGAAAGCTGTCAGGCTTCGCTGGGGCACCTTTAGCAAGTGAAGAGAGAGGAAAACAACGAGGTCTGCATTTATTCCACTAGAAATTAATCCCCCCCTTCTTATTTAAAGGCATCAGTGAATGAGGCCAAGTTGTTAAGTGACAAAAGAAAAATGATTCTTGCCTTCCAGGGTTATTAAAATCATGTTCTACAATTTTAGCAGCCACAAGGAAGCCCAGATAATGACAGATGATGATAATACATCTCCAGCACAGCCTGGTCTATAATGATACTGCCCATATCTCTTGTATTACCACCAATTACTCAGCGTATAAGTATAATGAAAATGTACATCCATTCTGGGGAGCTGCATTTGCTGCCTCCGAATCCAATTTCTCCCTCTCCCAGCCGGTGGAGGAGGTGGATGCAGCTCGCTCCTGCCAGAGCCATCGCCGTGTGAAGCTCTGCTATGGAGCCGGGGCAGCTTTCTCTGCTGCCAAAAACCACTTTCAAAGTCCCTGCCCAAGTGCTGAGACAGCATCATCCCACTCACAGGGTCCCAGCCTGGGGCAGGGACCATCAAAGCCCCCAGGTCCCCGTTGGATGTCTGGAGGTGGCAGCCTCACCCACCCACCCCCCATCGAGTTTTTACACCATCGCACCTGGGCGGGCAGGCGCGCTCCCCGCGCCGAGAGGCTGCACACTGGGGGTGGCTGCATCCCTCGGCAGCGCTTAATCCTGCCCGAGTGGAGCGGAAATTGCTCCGGTACAGGTGGGCATCTGAGCGCGCGTCGGATCCCCTCCCGCCGCAGCACCTGGGAGCTCTCGCTGTGTAAGATTAATATAGAGATATATTTCATCTGGATTCTATTATCTTCCACTATACTCAGGTCAAAAAGCAGGAGACAACATCTTTTAAGATAAAAACATAATCTTTTGGAAAATTGAAAATACAGATCATTGTTTGGGTAGAAGTACGTGAGTGCGCTCACTCCCAGAGCTTCCAGCCCCAGCGTGTGGCCGTGCCGGGGACGCTCAGCCCTTGCGGGGTGGGGACAATGGCTCCTGGCTCCGTGGACTGAAGGAGCATCTTGTGCCCAGAGCAAGGAGCTGGCATTGGAAAAGCTCCCAAAACACTTTGCGTGGACACCACGTGTGCTCGACCAGCGCTGGGCAGCCTCGGCAGAGATTGAGGGGAGCCCTCCCTGACACCCCACAAGAATAACCCCCCTGCCCGTGTTTGTCCTTGGAGTAGCTGCAAAGCCACTGGGCTTTTTAAAACAGGTCCCCAGGCAGCAGACCTTGCCTCATTATTTTTCAAATTAAATGCCTTTATTTTTTCATAATTTCTTGTAATATATACATGTATGTTTAATACATAATTAACGGCCCCTCCAGGCTCCTCGACGGCATAACACCCGTTACCTGCTCCAAAGGGTCAGTATTTCATAGCGCAATTTTAAATGAGTTATTAAAGAACATAGGTGCATCTATTAATTATTTCATAAATATTAACAAGCCCTTAATGGCTGGAATCGTGGAATAACACGTTCCCAGGGAGTTAATTTTTGAAAAGGTTGTTAACCACACAGACCGCAGGGCTGGCAGGAGCATCTCTCAAACGAAGTGGCCCTCCCTCAGCGCTGCTGGGGCAAACCCTGCTGCCCTCACCCCACTTACATTTCGGAGAGCAGGAATAGGGATGAAATCCAGGGGTGCTCGCTGAGATCCCGCATTGGGACCTGCACGTGCCTGGGGGCCAGCGTGCTGCACCGTGCACGCGTGACCCGCTGAAATACGTCACCAGAACGGGGCACTCACCTGGAGGGTGGCACAGTGGGAGGGGTGTGCAGGGAAAACCCTAAAGTAAAACGTTACTTCGTCCTCTTGCAAGCCAGACCCAAAGCAAGGGTGGAGCTGGGATCACCTGGGATGCAGGCAGCACTCTGGGAGGGGACACACCTCCCACGAGCACGGTGCAAGGTCCTGGCTTCTCCACCTCAGCAGCCCAGCACCTTCCAGGCAGCTCAGCACAAGTGCAGCTCCTTAAATCACCCCAGGCCCGTTCTCACTCGTTAACCGACCCGGCTGCAGCTCCCAGGAGAGCTCTGGAACAATGGCACTGCCGGCAGTACATCTGCCGTCTCCCTGGGGTGTATTTAGTCCGCTCTCTCCTTTCATGGAGATATATGGAGGTGCTGCTATGAAGTCCAGGAGTGGTTACGGCTGTGAGCTCTGAACGATGTGCAGTGGGGGCAAACTCAGGGGGGACCTGGGGAACTTGCACTTCCAGGGCCGGGTGTGGAGAGGGGACCCGGCATCGCCGGCTTGTGAGCAAAGCCCAGCCCGTGCTGCCCTGCCGCCGCTTCGCCCCACCAGGGGGGTCAGGGCTGGAGAAGCGGTGATGTCTTTGGAAACCCGTGATGACAGTGATTCATTGGGGCAATTAAAGCTCTTTCCAGCCTTTCCTCAGCAGCATTTTGGCATTTGATTCTTCCTGAGTTACAGCACCTTCTTCCCTGGGAGAAATTTATAGCTATGAATTTTGCAAGTCCCAGCAGAGCGTAATTATCTTCTTACATAAAGCAGGAGACCTCAATCACAGCTCCCATCTGCAAGAGATTGCGTGGCGGCTTCAGCTCCAGACAGGGATTTTCCCAGCGAGTTCCCCTGGGTTTAGGGCTTTTGGAAGTGAGAAAAGCAAGAGTCAAACTATGGGGTTTGGGGTGTTTTCATTGCACCCTGCAAATTGCCTTGTGCTGCGGGAAAACCTCGTGGGTCGAGCAGGACTGTGGCAGCGTCCCTGCCCCAACGCTGGAGCGAGGGATGCTCCTGCACCGTCCCGAGCGCAGCCACCCCTGGGTCGGCTCCTGCATCCCGTAGCTGAGGCTGCTTCATCTTCGGGCAGGGTTTTTATCGCCGCACTGAGGCATTAACAGCCGTGGCCTGACTGCACACCCCAGGAGCGGCTCCGGCATGAATATTGATGGGGCAGCTGCATGCGGGGGGGAGACACATGCTAATTTAATCAGGGTGACAGGAGCGGGGCTCCCCAGAGGCGCGGCGCTGCCGTTTCCTGACATTAATGTTACTTTGTGTCACAAGGCATTTTTTAATGTAGCTTGCCAGTAAAATAATCAGCCTTCTCTGAGGGTGAAGAGGAATTTGTTTCTCATCTATTATGATACAGATGTCACTCCTCAGCTGTCATTAGCGCACAAGAGGAAAGCTGGGGCAACACGTCTGGTATTTTTGGAAGTATGACACGGATGGGAAACATATTCTTGCTTTTCAAAGGCAATAAACAGCCTCTGTCGCGCAATGCCCCTCGGGGGACACGGGGCTGGCGGGGGGCCGGAGCCTGCGAAGCCCCACGGAGCTGGGCTCTGCCCCGGCTCCTCCCTGGCCAACAGCTCAGCGCTGGGACAGGAGCAGTGCCTGGGGGTGTCTGGAGGTCCCTGTGCCCAGGAGCCCCGTTTCACATCCCCATTTCAGTCCCCACTGGGCTGAGTAACTTGCAGGAGGGCACAACGGGAGCCCTGGCAGGGACGTCTTGGACCGGAGTGGCCCCAGCTCCCGGCAGCAGGTGTGGGATCCACCTGCCAGTCCCAGGGACACTGGGCTGGGGGGACAGTTCAAAGCACCACCAGACTTGACGAGTTTTGCAGCTGTCTGCCTGTTTTGCTCCTGACCAGAGATCTGAGGCACTTTATCAATTTATTTAGTGAGCTTTGCAGCTCACCTTCAAAGCCTCTTGACTCCGTGGTGAGCAGCCCTACTCAATTCTGCTCATGCATCTTTAATCTCAAGTGAAAACTGAGGGTGGTTTTTTTCTTTTCACTGTTTGGTTTTGGAGACCGAGATAACAAAACCAAGTCTCCTCCTCAAGCAGACACAGAGGGGCAGCTGCAGCCCTTCTCCCCCAAAGGCAGTGGCCCCACCGCGCCGTGCCCAGCGGCAGCAGGGATGCTCAGAGCCAGCCTGTAGCCGGGCAGGAGCCGTGATGATCTGCCCCACCACGGTCGTTTAGGCACCAAGGGCTAAGAGGAGCCAGACAAACACTTGAGGAGCATTAAATCCACTGACCAGTCAAAATTCACCTTCATCTGCTGCTCTGATGGGGTCTGAGCAAGGAACTGGGGACAGCAGGGAAAGCACCAGGGATGGAGCACAAGGATGTGTTGTTTTGTTTTGCTTTTCTTTTATTATCACTTTTTCCAAGAGGAAAAAATTGCTATGGCAACTCCTGCAACCGCCGAGCTCCTGGGAGGCTGGCTGCAAGTGAAACTTGCCACTCATCATCTGACAATGTTAATCTGCCGGATTTACATAGTAATTAATGTCAAGAGGCAATCTACGATTTGAGCAATCAGAGTTTCTGTGCATGAAGTCAGACCCTGCAGACAGCATTTTATGTTGTGTGTAAGAAAGGCTTTTAACCCCTTGTGGGTTTTCTCTCCCCAGGAACTGGGGGGGTCAGCACTTGACAGACAACTCCTGACCCCCCTGCCCAGGCACCCCGGAGCAGTTCCCACCGCCCACCGGGCCTCCAGCTCCCCAGTCCCTGCCCCTTCCTCTTTACCCCTGAACCTCGTCAGCTGATCCCGGAGCAGAAAACTCCTGCTCAGGTCTGGCCCTTGCTGCCTATGTTGGGCATCTTTTGCCGGATGCAATCATTGATTTGGTAAATTGCAAGATCCGTGGCTAACGAGGCTGAGCAGGGTTCACCCTCCCTCCCCCAGAAGCACTGGAGACCCCCAGGTTTGGAGCTGAGGAGTTGCTTCTCCAGCCCCGGGCACCTCCCTGTTGCCCCCCTCGCCCCCCGCAGCCAGGCAGGGGCAGTAGGTTTGGGAAGGGGCACTGGGAGAGCTGGGGTCTGGGCAACGCAGGGGCACAGAGGGGGCCAGGGCAGCTTTACCCCCTGTGTCGAGGTGCTGCTCCCCCTGCTCCGCTGCGCATGGGACATGGGACGGGGTCAGTGTCTGCTCCCAGGGAACGCTGCTAATCCCTTCATTAAGCTGTCCCTGCCATCTCCTCTGCAAAAGAATAAAGCTCAGCTGAATCCCAACATCCTTTCTTCATCCTTTCAGCTGGAGCCAAAAACTTCACAGGAGAGGAGGAAAAAAAAATAAATAAAAAAATCTAATTGATTTCTTGAGTATTAACAGGTCAATCACTAGGGTGAGGGTTTTTTTTAATGACTCATAAGCAAGCTTGACATGTCTGTTAATTAAACAGCCATCCTAGCTCTAATCCGCTGGAAGTTAATCATTTGTGGAATTAAAAGGTGTCAGGGCTGAACACCTCCTTATTATAGGTGCTTGCCCGCCCTTGTGAGCAGGAGAAGTCCGGGCTGGGAGCTGAGCTTGGGGCGAGAAGGAGCGAACTCTGGGCAGATCTGAGCCACCAACACCCCGAGCCACGAAATCCATGTGTTAAATCTTTCTTGTATACTCCTCAAAGACAACTGCTCTGCCCCAAAACCATCCTGCCCCAGCCCCACTGCTCCCTCGCCTTCCCAGCTGCTCACCCCAGAGCAGGTACTGATTCCTGGCGTTTCCTGCTCTGCTCCCCCTTTCACTAAGCTGGATAACAAGAGGGCAAATAGGATAATTCCGGTGGTGAATGAAGGATGCAGTTTTGTGTGGCTGTGTGCAATGTATTAATCATTTAGTGACATGCTGGCTACTGGCCTGATGCGAGATAACGAGAGGTAATTAGTTACCAAAATCAGGAGGTGGGAAGATTGCCAAGTATTTACAGGCACCGTGGCGATGGCGGCAGCCGGGAGATTTTCCTTTTCTGAGGGATCAAAGCTTGTTTTAAAACATCTGATTCAATTACAGACCAAAGGCTGAACTCCAGGTGGGAGACAGACCCAGTGTCCCGGGGTCCCTGCTCTGGGCAAAGCCGGGGTGTCCCACAGCCCCAGGTTTGGTGGGACTGGTCAGTACCCGCTTGTGCCCGACTACGCACACGGTGTGGTCAGGAACCCTCCCCTCCCCTCAGGGTGCTCTGGAACAACGGCCGCGGGGAACACTCGATATTTTTCCCTCATAGATTCAACTGATGTGGGCAGAAAATATCAGCTGCCACTCGGAGAGAGGTGCAGAGGCCAACTCCATTAAAGCTGCTGGAATTGGTACATTTGACACGACGCCGGCTATAACTTAAAGCCAGAGTATGAATAATAGAGCTCTGCACTCAGCCCCACAAGTGAAATATATCTGATTGCTATATCACTTTCTGCACAGAAACACAATCCAAATCAATTCCCCGCGGGCAGGCGCCCGGCCAGGCTGCAGCCTCTGCTC
>NW_009712697.1:8602-9021 GCF_000703405.1 Apaloderma vittatum
CCCGGCAGAAACAGCCCCCAGGTCCCATCACCAAGGCCTCGAGCCTCTGATGGATTGCTGCCTTCTAAGCTGATTTGCACATCATTAAAAAAATACCAGCTGTGCCGGGGGCGGGGGGCTGGAGGCAGAGCGGAGGAGACATGTCCCAGGGACATCCCGCTGGGGACCAGGGGCCACGGGGCTTCGCCTGAGGGGTGATGGTTCAAAGCAGGAAAGGGCTGGTTGGGGACAGTCTGTGGCTTTGGATTTTCGAGAGCTTCCACAAGCGTGCAGCCGACCGACGTGGGGCCGTTAATTAACAGAGGCTCACGGTTGGCACATCCTGGGGACGACTGCAGCCAGGACCGAGGGCGCGTCCTCGCCCCTCGGAGTGGAGGGGAGATGCAGGACGGCTCCAGAATTTCTCGCTGGCAGCAGCA
>NW_009712697.1:9279-10064 GCF_000703405.1 Apaloderma vittatum
CGTGCCACCCGCGATCATTGTCACTGCTGGGCTGGTTTTTACAGCAGGAGACAGGACTTATCCATCTTGTAAAATGCCTTTGTCAGAAGAGCCGGGGAACATATTAGGCGGCATAAAGGGTGGAATCAGAAAGGACCAGGCGAAGGTGAAAAGCAGACGACATTTATTAACTATAGCGAGAAGTTAAAGCTTGACACCCATCCTCTCCACTTAGGCTCGGGCTTGGGGCGTCCCAGGGGAGCCGCCAGCAGAGCTCGGGGAGCACAAACATTTCCTTTGCCTCTGAGCCAGCTCCTGCTCGCGGCGTTCCTGAAGGCAAAGGAAAAAACGCAGGTCGATCTGAAATCAGCACTGATTGACAAATGGATTTCGAACCACCCCCAAACACCAGATTTTTCTGCAGCTGCACCGGGATACCTCCCGGATTTCCTGTCCCTTGCCTGGGCTCGGTCTGCCCCATCCCCAGCAGCCAGCGGAGCCAGAAACACTCTTTGAACTGAAACTGGCAGTTTACTCTTTCATTTAATTGTTTGTTTACATTGCTTTGTTACTTTGTGGAAATTTTCCAATTTGTTTGCATTTATCTGTTTATTTTACTCTGTTTATTTCTTTAGCTTGCATTGCTGAAGCCCCAGCAGTGGGAGGAACTGCAGCCCCCTGGGATCTCCCTCCTGTGCACAGCTTGGGCAGACACAGCCCTCAGTCAAGGTCAACCCGTCCCTCGCCTGATTTTTGGAGGAGACACGTGTGTGGATCTGGCTGATGAGAGGTGGCACGGCAGGGGC
>NW_009712698.1:0-2918 GCF_000703405.1 Apaloderma vittatum
AAAACGGTAAGTTGACAGGTCTCACCCCTCTTACCCTCGCGTCAAGGCAATTAGTCCTTTCTTTCACTACATTACTCTTAGGAACAACAAAGAATTAGGCTGTTACCTATACTTCTAATGTACATTCTTCTCTTTAAAAACAGCTTTCGAATGAGAACACGCCGGGGGTAGTCACCTCACCAGCCCGGAGAAGAAAGTTCCCTGGAATCACCTGCAACGCTCCCGAGCAAGACAAATGCTTCCACCAGGAGCAGGCATTCCGTCAGCTGTCGTTAAATATTTATCAGGCTGCTGATGAGTTAATTAAGAATTTTAATAAGATTTCAGTACTTACTGAAATTATTTACCCCATGCACAGCCACGGTTTTGACAATAGATGCCTAAGTGGTATACGGAGCGATTTGATTTTTTTTAATGACTTACCTACTCGTCTGCAAATGCTCTAATCGTTGCCAGCAGCTGGAAAATTTATCCAGCCTCCCGAATGAACATGCAAAACAGTCGCTAGATTGCTTCTACCCTACCATTCACCCATTATTACCCCATCATTTTCAAAGACCGCTGCGGCATCCCAAACCCAGGCCCAGCGTGCCGGTGAAACCCTTCGCAATCAACGCTCGCGTTGGGCGGAAAAAGGTCCAGAGTTTAACTGCAGACTCTCTCCAGGAAACAATATCTAATTGTAACGAAGCGTTTTCATCTGCCGGGAGAATAAAAATGCGATGGGATTACCATTGTGTCCTGCGGCGATGCCATTCTTCGTGGTATATTCCTAAATAATACGCTTACACCAAGTGGAAAAGCTTCGTCCCCGTTTTCCCACCAGTCGGGAGGCGGCAGCGCAGCTGTATTTTCCATCTAAAGATAGACGGAGTCCGGAGAAACGGAGACCAAAGGGAGCTCATTTGTGACATTATACTATTATATTTAAGGGAAAAACGCCGCAGCTGTATCTGTGTATCATCACTTGGGTCTCTAATTACTTACTTTCATGAATTAAAGCCGCGGGAGAGAGGGATTAAAGATGAGACGGCAGAAACGCGAGGAGACAACAAATGCGAGAAATTTGGAGGAGCCTCCCATTCAAGCGAGATGAGAGTCAGCAACATTCGGCGGCTTCGCTTCCCTCTCTTCTGCGGGGATCAAAGCCGGGAGAAATATCAATGCTCTGAAGCTCCAAAGGCGAATGAAAGCCCTAATGAGCGTTTTACACCGCAGATGCGCGAGCAGAGCTTCGCACGGCGGAAGCGGCGACGCAACCGACTCGAACCGTCCTCAGATTTCTAAATAGCTCCAAACTGGCTGCCGGGGAGGAAGGCGCAGCAAAGGAGGGACGCACACCACGCTCGTGCTGCAGTGAAGAGGACAAGATTTCTATTGGAAATTGTCATTAAACAAAACTGCTCACTACTTGCCCCGCTCCCTAAGGCGTTTCTCTCCACGTTGGCAACAGTGATTCGTGGCTTCGGACTCTATTTCCTACAAATTTTAGTAAATTCCTATTTTTGATGCCCATCCACTGCCAAGAGCTGCAGGTCTGCTTCACAAACGCCAAGTATTTAGCTAAAGATTTGGTAGAATCGCAGGAAAACTGAGGCTGAGCCTTGGGACGCTTCTGGTCCAACCTGCTCCGGGCTCTGTCCTCGGACTGAAGCAGTTTTTCCTCGTATCCTCCTGCACCGCCCTCGCTCCAGCTCCCTCGAGCAGAATTCCCTGTTCACAGCGCTCTGTAAAAACGTCAGGTTTCAATTTTGTCAGGATCTAGGATGACCTTTCCTTGCACAAGAACACCCATTTCCTTCATTGTTCTTTCACCTGCGTAATTTTGGGGTTCAAATTGCCCGTTTGTTGAAGTAATTTTTGGCTAAACCTTCCAAATTAAGGATGCAGTTTCCCTTACTTTCCACCTCTGGACTATTTATTATTATGGCTATCAAACATTTAAGGCTGCTTAAATCAGAATTTTATTGCATTATCTTAATAAAAGATTTTCCTTTCGTTTGCTACGGATTTGGAGGCTGCTTCGCTGTATAAACCCAGCACTAAAAGACGTACCATCCATCCGATATTCCAGTACTTTGTTATTAAAATTTGCTAATTAGTTTGCCTTTCCCTCTTCACACTTGGGCTTAAGACAGTCGAGAAAAAAAAACCTACAGATAAAATTGGTCCCTTCTTAACAACCCATTCACGCTTCTGAAAGGAATATGCTTTCTCCCAGGTGACATTTGGATAGGAACTGTAACAAGCAACGGGGCAATTTTCCTTTGATTTTGAATTTCATTTTAACTTCGCCAAATATATTTTAATATACATTCCGCGGTTCATCCGTAGCTGGGATTTGTGACAGCTCCATTAAACAAATGTGTGCCTTTCATTGTATAAAGAAACTCCAGGATAACAAGGTAGAGGAAGCGGGGCTGGGGTGGGAAAGCACATTAAAGCTCAGGCTTTATTAACCTCACGAGACGAGATCTGCAAGGGGAGTCTAAGGGCTTTACGAAAAGAAAAGAAACTGTGGAAAAGAAGGAGGCGACTGGTGACAGCCGGAGCGGCTCCGCGAAGGGCAACTTGCGGCTCGTAAATCGGTGGCCTTCCAGCACGGGGCTACGGCGCCGGCGGGTGAGGGAAAAGCAACTGGACTGGTGCAAAGAATCCGACCCTGTCCTGCACAGCACCCTGGTATCCAAACTGGAGAGCCCTGGATTTGAGGGATGGATCACCCCGCGGGTAAGGAAGCGGCTGGATGGTCACACTCAAAGAGTCAACAGCTCGATGTTGGATTGGAGACAGTGAGGAGTGGTGTCCTCTGGGATGGGTACTGGGACCGGGGCTGTTAAATATCTTCATCGCTCACACGGACAGCGGGATCCAGGGCTCCCTCAGCGAGATCCCCGGCGACACCAAGAAGGAAAACT
>NW_009712699.1:0-313 GCF_000703405.1 Apaloderma vittatum
AGTGTTTCCTCTACTGCAACGGGCTCATGGACCATCTGTACGTCTGCCAGAACGGCAACGGCTGCACCGCCTGGTACAAGGCCCCCACCCACTTCACTGGCACGCTGGTAGGGGCTGTGGGTGCAAGCAGGGTGGGCAGGGACCTCCGTGTCCCAGAGAGGGGGTGTTTGCTGGGGGTGTTGCTTGCCCATCTCCCCGCTCAAACCCCACTCCCTGGTGCTCCATGCTCTCCTCAGGATGCCTTTGTGAAGATCACACGCTACGAGGGCATCAGGTCTCTGTGGAGCGGCTTTTCTCCCCCCCCCTCTGGGCT
>NW_009712699.1:453-711 GCF_000703405.1 Apaloderma vittatum
CAGCCACCGTCATTTATTTCACCACCTATGACCAGCTCCGGGACTACCTGCACGCTCGCACGGGAAGCCGGGGACACCACATCCCTTTGCTGGCCGGGGCCCTTGCCAGACGTGAGTACCCCTCCCCTCAGGGGTCCCCCAACACCTGCCCTGCATCCTCAGGAGAGCGTGGCAGGTCTCTTGGCCATCGGTGCCTGGTTCTCCTGGCACAGCGCTCCAATGGCTCTGGGATGGGACTGATGCCCCATGTCCCCTCCG
>NW_009712699.1:740-1282 GCF_000703405.1 Apaloderma vittatum
TTCGCACCAAGATGCAGTCCCGGCAGCTCAGCTACCGGGAGCTGGGCGTCTGCATCCAGTCAGCAGTGGCTCAGGACGGCTGGCTGTCCCTCTGGAGGGGCTGGGGACCCACCGTGCTGCGAGATGTCCCCTTCTCAGGTATGGCCGTGGCCGGACGGGTTGCGTGGTGGCACTGGGAGATGAGGGGAGGGATAGCATGGGCCAGGGCAGCCCTGAGCATGGGAAGGAGGGAGGTTGGTGTGCCTGGAGTCACTCATACTGGGGTCACTGGTGTTTCTTCTCTCCTCCCAGCTCTTTACTGGTTTAACTACGAGCTGGTGAGGGAATGGCTCTGCAGACAGACCCGGCTGGACGAGGCCACGTTCATGATCAGCTGGGGCCATCTCTGGGACGGTGAGTTTGGGGTCCTGGGGTCTGCACCATGCTGGGGCTCCGTGAGCTGGGGTAGGGGGGGGAACAGCCCCCATGGGGAGCAAGGGATGGCGCTGGGAGGTGCTGGCTCACTGCCCACTGCTGGCCCTGCAGGTGGCTGCGGTGCTGAC
>NW_009712700.1:0-20257 GCF_000703405.1 Apaloderma vittatum
GCCCTCAAGACAATCACTGCCCAGCCTATATGCGGTGAGCTGCACCGCTGCTCGGGCCCAGCTGTTGCAGCCAGCCTTCCCCTCTTGACAACTGCTTCAGAGGCATTCAACAGTCCCACCCCAATTTCCTCGCTATCTTCTCCACCGCAGGAAAGTCCCCATAGCTTTCCAGAATGAAGCACCTACCCAGCCTTGCAAGGTCTGCCTCCCTCCATCAGCACTGTCTTTAAGGGCAGTCGCTCCTCATGAGGGCCGATCCCCGACTGATTTGTTCTTCCTGGCACTGGGCACCAGCTAAGCCCGAGCCTCTCCACCACAACTATTTTAGTAAATCAAAGACGTTCTTTGTTACTGTGGTTTGACATAAAGTTTAGTCATTTCCTTTTTGACCAAGTCAGAGTTACGCAGGCACTGCCCACACCTCGGGCAAGCTGTATGGCCATGTGCTATCTAACGAGGAATGAAACACTTGTACGCATTTCTCAAAAGCGAACTAACTGCCTTAGACCCTACCTTATGAGCTGTCGCCACAAGGATTCAGTTTGTTTTAAAGGCTGCTAAGGAAGTTATCTACATTTCCCATCCCCCTGCTTCCTTCCTTCCTTCCTCAAACTGAATTTAGTTTTTACTAATGAACTTCCCTTAAAAACTTCAGACACCCTCTTAAGCCCACAGCTAAAGAAACCTCTCTAGCACTGAAGACTGTTTTCAAAAGTCACTCCTTTATGTTTGGGCTGTGACGTTCACCCCAGTATTTCTCCTGTCTGAATGGGACACCGGACACATAGATCCAGAGGGCTTTACCCTAAGACCTTTATTAGGATGCCAGGAGGGCTGGCAGCCCCTGGGGAAAGTCTGGAGCTCAGGGACACTGGGTGAAACCTGGGACTTGCTGTACATCTGGGAAAGGGCAGAGTTTTTCTGGTTTAGCTGGAAGGGTAAATTATCATCCAAGAACGGCAACTGAGGGAATAGCTGTTCTTCCATCATGTATAAATCTACCACGAAGCCCGCGATCAGAGGGCACATAGGATTCCAGGCGTCTGGTGGACGAGAGTTCTCCGGCCTCGATAGCATGAGCTAAGCTATCCCCTGAGTTCATTCTAAGTTCAACTGCAGTAGCAAAAAAATAGCCTTCCAGAAAACCACACTCACAATCAAGAGTCAATTTCAAGGACTATCATTTAAGTAGTGCAGGATTAGGCAAACCAAGTGCTATAAAAATTAATTGGGTTTTTGCTTTCATATAGAGAACATCACAAAATATAGTTAGGTGTCCTGGAGGAACCTTTTTAAATATACCCAGGAGAGGGGAAAAAAAAAAAAGTTCTACAAAACTAAAGACAGACAAAAGAAAGGAAAGGTGCATGATGTGAATTTTTTTTGTCCTTTCCAGACGGTAATCTCTTAATGAGGAAGAAAACAGAAATCCTAATCCTACAATCTTGCATGCTCAGCAGTAATAGTTAATCTTGCCAACTGAAGATTATCTACAATAGCCATCTACTTCTTTTTTCAAATTCAAGAAGCATGATTGTATGGAATTACACACTGTATGAATTTAAACAAGACACAAATCTATGCCTAAAAACCTGAAAAATTCCCATGTTGCACTGCATTTAGGGGCATAGCTTAACAAGAAAGCTGCAGCACTATTTCTTTATTTTGTGTCTAGTAGAATCTTTGTTTCATTAACATTTTTGGAAGAATTAAGAGTATTGCAAACAAACAATCTGCTTTATGTCTGTTTTTTATTAGATAAAGATCTGCTCTGCCTAATCATTTCCAATCAAGAAAAGGAGGGCTTTGAGTTACAAGATCTGAAAGAGTCTCTCCTCTCTATTAAAAGCTACAAAATTACTCTGTAGCACAGGACCCACATAGTCACATCCCAATTCAAATTCCTCCTTCCCACACACTTACTTCATGTCTGCCTGTTTATGTTTCAGTTAAAAAGCTACTATGACATTCTCCCTACATTTTTAAGAGGAAATGGGGTGACACATTCCACAGGCAACAGGACTCAAAGAAATTTGTGTTTAAACATCTCCCGCCACCCGCTCTGGACTCCAAAGCTCCACACGAGCTTCCTGCAGACACACACACCTCAACTGAGGCCCAGCCCTGCTCCATTACCAGGTTTGACCATTTACACCTTGAGGACATGGTCAGACTAGTGGCCAAGTCATCCGTGCACCTGACTTGGGACTTTCAGCAGCAAGAAATCACATGGGAAGGAGCGACTTGGGCAGAAGGGCTGTGGCTGCTGAGGACAGCAAACCTCAGCCTGCCGAGGGGATGGCACAAAAGGCAGTGGCCGCAATTTAATGCATCCTAATTTAATGCACCTTAATGCACCCTGGGGTGCATTAAGAAAAGTGTGTCCAGCAGGTCTAGGGAGGTTCTCCTCCCCCTCTACTCTGTCCTGGTGAGACCACACCTGGAATCCTGTGTCCAGTTTTGGACTCCCCAATTCAAGAGAGACAGGGACCTACTGGAGAGAGTCCAACGGAGAGCTACGAGGCTGATCAAGGGACCTGAACATCTCTCCTGTGAAGAGACACTGAGAGAACTAAGGTTGTTTAGCCTTGAAAGGAGACGGCTGAGAGGGGACCTTATTAATGTCTATAAATATCTGAGGGGTGGGTGTCAAGAGGAAGGGAACAACCTCTTCTCAGTGGTGCCCAGCATTAGAACAAGAAATAATGGGTTTAATTTATACCATAGGAAGTTCCACCTTAACATGAGGAGAAACTTCTTTACTGTGAGGGTGACAGAGCCCTGGCACAGGCTGCCCAGAGAGGTTGTGGAGTCTCCTTCTCTGGAGACTTTCAAAGACCACCTGGATGCGTTCCTGTGTGGCTGCCCTAGGGGATCCTGCCTTGCAGTGGGCTTGGACTAGATGATCTCTAGAGTTCCATTCTAACCCTGAACATTCTGTGATTCTGTGATTTCCTAGACAGGAAATACACAGTGAAGGTTCAGACAAAGCCACTGCACCCTGCAACAGAAGTGGACACTGCCTGTGACACTGGTAATTTGAAACAGGGACCGTCGCCTCTCCAGGAAGCATCTGACAACAGCCAGAGGTCAGCAGCTCTACACACATCCTGACCTCCCATCCATCCCTCCCCTGCCTACCCCCTGACTGCCACACCCCTCCTTTATGGACAACAAAACACAAACGCGTGCTCAGCTTCTTCCAGTCACCCTCCACCCACGGCCAAGATGCCTCTTCCCGAAAGCCCAGCCACACTTCTGCAGGAGCTCAGCCAAGCTCCTGAGGCTCCCTGACGCTCCAAGCATCCAGAGGCTCCCACACAGACACAGCTCCTTCTTGTCGAGGCATGCACAGGCACTTCTGCAGTCATGTTATTTGGCTTCCCCCAGATTTATATTTATTAAAAGTTTTGCAACGGTAAAACTTATCTATAATATCTGTACCTATAACTTCGTTACTGTGAGGGTGACAGAGCCCTGGCACAGGCTGCCCCGGGAGGTTGTGGAGTCTGCTTCTCTGGAGACTTTCAAAACCCTCCTGGACGCGTTCCTGTGTGACCTACTGTAGGTGATCCTGCTCTGGCAGGGGGGCTGGACTAAATGATCTCTGGAAGTCCCTTCCAACTCCGATCTTTCTGTGATTCTGTGCAATCTTATGTTCTGCTGTACAAAGCATCATTTTTTTTTTTAAACTTACATTGAGGAGATTCTTGCCTGAGACACTTATCTGATGCTTCTGTAGTCTGCTTTTAGTCTATGCTAATAGACCATTTTTCCTTTATTTTTTTCCTCTTTGAAGAATGAATCAACAACTACCAGATAAAACTTGACTCAAAAATTTATGGAGGAAAATTAAAAACATATATATTTCTGAGGAAGTCACCAATGCAGGCTGATTGTGTCTAGTTATCTTGCCTTAGAAAGGTGGGAGAAGGATTTAAAGACATGAAGCAAAGCAATGAAGAAACACTTGAATGATTTGGGGACCTAATGATTTTCCATGGAAAGTCACTGATGCATGTCTTACTTTGTTATTCTAATGGTACATTTTTTTTGTAAAAGGCCTTGGGGCAAGTGCTGGTTTAAACCTGAATGGAAGTAATCAGGGCTGCAGCTTGAATAATTTTCCTACATTTGTATACATCATACATCCACACCAACACTAACCCAACTAACACACAACTTCTCTCACATTTAAATCACCCTGTCCCTGGATACATTTTTCCAGCTGCTGCATACCAGGTTAACAGATCTCTTATTTATGGTGGGACAGCCTAGCTGCACTTAAAACAAACATGTAAAAAACAGATGCTTTAGCCCTTAGTGTTATTTTTTTATTTCTAGAAGGCTGCACATCTTTTGCCACAGACAAAAAACCAAAAACCACACAGCTTCCACGTTAACAAACCAGTCTGGTTTTGCATATTACTACACCCACAGCTGAAACCCAAAACAGTACTTGTCCATCCTGTAAGTGCCAGCCTTGAGCTTAAAAACTCCATTTCAATCCAGAATTTGGGGTTCTTTGCGTGCCAGATCCTCAAAGTGAAAACTAAAGGGACCTGAGCAAAACTAACTCCATGGTTAACTCAAATCACACAAGCAGCTGGTATCTTGTACAACACTTCCTACCACAAAGCAGAGCATTTGAACAACCTACAAGCACAAATATCACTGAGCCAACACACAGCATTGGAGGAGACCAGCAACATAGCCAATTGCCACAGCAAAGAAACACTTTCTGGAAGCATAATAAAATACTACAAATCTCCTGAGTCAGAGAAGAGCAACACCAGACAGACCATTTAATGACATACTTGTAAGATAAGAAGCAAGAGTAAACTGCAGAAGGTTAAATAAAAGCTTTCAAGTCACTAATTTACCAGATTTTAAGTGAAATTAGACATTATTTATGCAAGGAAAAAAAAAATATGACTAATCTATGACTAATTTAATCACTCACTGAATCGCTCTCCAAATTGGACGGCCACTCCATGCAATTTCTGCCAGCTAGTAGTTTGTTGTTATTTTACAGGCCAAAGCAACAGGTTATATGCAGTTCATCACCTGTAAAAATACAGACGTGACCGTAAGATATGGAGAATGACTGTATGAACTTAACTGAGGACCTCATGCCCCCAGAACCCATGTCATGGAAACAGAGCGGTAAGAAACGTGTGCAAACAGATGGAGAGAATTCGACCTCCTGGAAGACATTTTCCATAGCAAAAATGCGACACCACCAAACACTGGTCTCGTCAATATTCTGCCTCTTTCACAGTTATGTCAAGTTTGCCCACATCAAGGTGTCTAAAGCCACTGATTCTGTTAATCACACAGCAAGCTGGAGCACACAGGGTAGACACAGTCAACTTCAGGCGTCACTTCTGTCCTTGTGTAAACACCGAAAACCAGCTGGTGTCAAGTATCCCTGGTTCTGGAAGCCAAAAAGCTGCAAGAATTTTGTTAGAGACTGCTTTTTCAGGGCGAGATGATCACAATGGGCTACAGCATTGCTATTACTAAATTAACACGAAAAGATTACCACAGTGTTTTCTCTCTCCCACACACCAGTTTGGTGTTATTTTTCTACACACAGAAAAGAAAAAGCCTCCACCTTCAACCATCAAAGGCAAAAGGCACTGCTCTATCCGTTTTGCTCATCTTAATTGGACTGGTGTTGCCAACATGCTGGTTCGTGTCTTCTTTGTCAACTCTACTAGAAATAAGCACAAGACACTCCTTAACAAAAGGAGAATGGGCTCACACACAAGGTTTGCCATAACATTTTCCAAGACGATGCCCGCCCTTCAATTATCCTGAATTGTTATGGGCATCCTTTGCTTTGAAGTTCAGTCATAGCAACATTTTGCCATTCCTAAAAGGAACTTAAATAGCTCCAACACCACAAACTTACAAAATCCTGTTAGCAAGGCACACACATCCAAACTCACGTTTCCAGAGCTGAGAAGTGAGGTGGAAGCTATGCAAACAGCAAAAAACGAAAGCACTTACCAGGAACAAGGAAGGAAATACATTCTTTGTTGTTGTTAAGAAGAGGTGGCCAAAAGATACGAGTTAAAAAATCTGGAAAGTAAGATGAACATAACTAGATGCTTTGCCAGCTGCACAAGTAAAAGCTTTATATGTGTATTTTGCTATTTCTCCATGCATTTCATGCTGTTTCAGCCCTTTTAAGTTGGTTACGTGCTAATATACATGCACACAACAGGATTCAGCTGTCACGTTTTCATATACCCTGCAAATAATCCCAAAAATACCATTTCTACTAATCACATTGTTCCACACAGTTTTAAAGCACATGATTGCAGAATAAAACCCTCACCACATATTTTTGGCCTGGATTCTGAAGGAAATTAAGTTTATGTGGTAGTGCTGTTTTTCAGTCCTCACCCCATTAAATTTTCAACTCGCTAGTCAATTTTGACCACATTTGGCAGGAAATAAAGAGATCCAAATAGGTGTCACGTTCTTACATCTCTGGGAGAAATTAATATATAGGTAGAGGAGACACATCCAAATGAGCTTCAGATGGAGTCAAACTCTGCTGCAAGAGGTCAACAACTCTTTGCTTTGTCTGGAGCATCAGCCGCTTCACTAGCATCTCACGTGGGCATCCAGCACACATGTTGACTCCTGTGTAGCCAACATGAGTAACACTGGAGAAAAACTAAAGACCAAGCCAAATGGGAAGGAAAAAGGAACAATAAAAAATAAGAGGTCCAAAGAGAAGGTTCACAGGTGTAAGTGGACAGACCTATGCAAATAGGGAAAGCAAAATCATAAAGTTTTGTGAACTCTGCCAGCTGAGGGATAGTTGGTGGCAGCTCTTCATACCTGCGAGGCACAATAACGTCCTTTCCCTGCCCTCATTCTAGCACCTGGAAAGCTCAACACATCATTCTCCCGTCACATCCTGGGCTAGTTCTTCACATATCCTATTTCATCTTCAGATACCCACAAATTGTCCCCACTTCAGAAGAAGGGGAGTGCTGAGGGACAGAAAGCAGCAATGACTACTCTGAGAGGAGCCAAACAGGCAGGATGGGGCCAGGGGACACCCCTCAGAGCCATGATGGGCATTCATCCCTAGTCAGGGCTAAACAACCCCAGGGCAGGTACTGCAGCCACTGGTGGCAAGTGAGGCTCCCCTCACTCCCTCTCTTTGCTCAGCAGCTAGCAGATAGACAGAGAAGGCTTTATTTGTCTTAGTTCTTAGAAACAAACACTCCTATACCATGAAAGCAGAATGCAAATATCTCCTTCCCACACTCCCACAAGCTGTTCTGGATTAGTTTGATTTTATTCAAGAATCTTCTTTATAATCAACATACTAGAGCACTTTATTTAAGGAGTAAGGATGCTGCCACCAGCATTAAATAACACTAACAATTACAGGGCACTATCCTCAGAGGAAAAACTTCATTAGCCTTCAGTCTCTCTCCTTCTTTAAAGAGGTCAGTGTCTTGCAATAACAGAAAAAGCACTTTTTTCTCTGAGGGAAAATACCAAGGATGCAGCTCGAGACACAGAAATGATGCAGGCAGACCAGGAACCTCACGGGATAAACGATGAGATGTAAAATCATTTTCCCCGTTCCAGACCATCACCTCAAGTTCAGACCGATTACACAGCAATTTAAAAAGCCACCAGCACCAGCCTTCTTGTAAGCTCCCCACAGTTTTAATATGCAAACCACGTCTGCGATGGCAGCCCACTTGTCAGAGGGCACTTCACCCAGCCCTCAGACCTGCGTCATCACAGCCTGCAGGACCACAATCGCCCAAAGAGTTCTGCCACTGTAACGAACACCCTGGGTCAAGAGCAACACGTCCCGATAGCAACGTGGAGAAGATGCTGGTCCTGTTAGAAGCACTGGATCTGCCCTGTGATGAAATGCTCTTTTTCCAGCTGCGATAGTCTGGCTCCTTTTATTAATAGCAGGGCGCTGGCATCTATAGCCCAGGGCTGCGAGCCAAGCACTGCAATGTGTCAAGAGTAAGGTGGCGAGGTTTATGGAACATGGCTTCAAAACACTAGGGCTGGGAATAAAACAGCCTGAGCATGAAAATGAAGTTATCCAACAAAACCAATAAGCCTTAAATCACAGTGAATTAGGGCTCACAAATGCATCGTGGCGGAGCCTGGAACAGAGCTGGGTGGGAATATCTGACCCCAGAAAGCAGTATCATCACCTACGAGCTTTGCACTCAACTGGATCCTATTGACTCTCCTATTTCATCCACCCAGCTTCTGTTCTCATGGAACAAGCAGCAGTCCATGGCAGCCAAGGAGAAACTGGTTCAGTGAAAGACAGTTTCATATTCCATATGAAATATGACAATATAAATACTTAATATTTAATTTGTTGGTTGGTTTGGTTTGTGGAAGGGAGATCGTTTGTTGCATTTTGGGTTTTTTTTAAAGAAGTCGGCAAGCTCTGCTTAGACTCCAAAATAAAAGTTGGATATGAAAGAACTACATACAAGATGGGGACAAACAAGTACACCATTAAGTATGTGTTGCGTTGTATCTTTATTTAGAAATCACCTAATAACCATTTTTCCCACGGGGGACAGTTAATATTAGAAGTCACGTACATCCTACACCAGGATGTGTCTATTAAACATCCTATATCAGGGTGTTCCTAGAATCCAGTAATTTCGCCGAGCCAGTTTTTTAACTGCTCTGTAAATGTGGGCCCCATCAGGAAGAATTCAACATCACCTAACCTGATTATTTTTCACCACGTAAACTGGGGAGAGGACCGTCTTCGGGAGTATATTCCGAGAGGTGCTGGAGCACAGGGAGACCGCAACTCCGGCGCAGAAGGGCTGGGTGAAACTTAAGCCTTTCACTGGAGGACTAGAGAGTCCGCTCCCTTGAGCCATACCCAGGAACATGTGTTGCTGCCCCATGGAGGAGATGGTGGAAGCAATGGACAAGAGAAGAAGACAAGATCTTTTCAGAGAAAGCCATCCTCATACCTCTCACCTTCTGCAATCCAAACATTCCCCCTTACCGTACAGTGGGATTTACTCTTTTTAGAGCCCCCTCCACGGACCACAGGAGAGACAGCTTCAGTGATGGCATCAGGATACAGAGAAAATGCTTTCAGGTAACAGCATGTTTCTACCTCACCTCCTTTTATCCTGAAATATCCTCGAAGAATCCTATAAATTTGTGAAGGAGGAGAATAGCCTCTTGCACTTGGCTAAATAGTGAAACTCAGCTCCTGCTTTATCTATAGGGCAAGTCATCACTTGCAAAAACATTGGATTTTATGGGGTACAGTACAAAGGAAAAACAGAAGAATACAGATAAGCTGTTCTGAATTTGTACCTCAGCACAGTACTTTCCAGCAGCTGCCTTAAGTGCTTTTATGATCGTAAGCATTCAGTTGTTAACATTTTAATTAGGATCAGGAGCGCTGCTCCAAGAAGGAACAAAGGCCATTTTTCTTCGATTTTCACCAAAAAAACAAACAACAAAACCCTAGCTACTGAGCTCCAGCACAACTGATTTCCCATTCATTCCTCATTTACTGTCTTGCATATATATAGCATATCCCGAATCCCAGCAAAGACAAAGTCTAGCAGACGTCAAACTTGCAGAGCCCTGAATTTAAAACAGGATGCAAGTCAAGACGAGCATCAGACAGGACCACATAAATGCAATGCTCTACAGAGGCTGATCTAGACGAACCAGAAGAACGTGTGAAATGCAGTACAGAGAAGGGAAGGACAGATTGGGAAGATCTGTACGAGCTGTGTGTGCAGCCCTGAACAGCTTGCCGCACAAGAAGCCAGCTAACTATCTTCTGCAGAGGAACCTGTCTCAAGCACAGGGATGCCAACACACAACATCACATTCTTTTTCAATTCAGGACTTTTTTCCCTCCTTCTTTATGCAAGCTGGGGACCTGCAGACTGAGAGATCACCTGCTGCAAGACAAAATTACTAAAACAGCTTATAGCAGGTCCAGCCAGGCTCATTAAACCACAGTAACACTCACATACATGGCAGCAATGCAGCTGGTGATAATGCATTTCCCCTTCCTGCTTGCATCACCAATTCTTACTCACTAGGGCACTTATAGTCTTTATATAGAATTCCTTTATTTGCCAAGAAGTAATTGCTGTCCTCTTCCCCGGTAATACAAATGAGACAGAGCTGTAAAGTGATTTCATTTGCTGTTTATTCCGTAGCTCTCCTTTTCAAAAGTTTCTTTCAGATGTTCTGTATGAAGCCAGATATGTTGGGTCATTAGAAAACGTCCCAGAGAAATGCAATGTTTCATCAAGTTTTGTCTGGAAAAGATGAATAATCTAGAAAGCTTTACATCTTTGAGTTTATTTGTCATTTCTTGCCAAAAGAAATCCAGGAACTTCCTTCCTTAAATTAAAAACCCAGAGAGCACTGAAGAATTCAACTCTCCACTGAGAACAGGGTAAATGGAGTTGACTCGATGCTCAGAAAGAGCCGCATCCGTGTAAAACAAGCATGGGAGAGGCAAGTACGACAAACACCCGTAACACACGCGGCAGGAGGGTGATGCAGATCTCGGTCTGCCCCGGATCATTTTGCCTGCAAAGTCACAGCAACGCTATCTGGTAACCATGCTGTGGTTTGGTCTGGCAAGCCACAGGCTGCTCCTGGCTTCAGGTTCGGGGCTCTGCTGCCAATTCATCCAGGGGCTCCAGCACATCTCTTTACCATACTGTTTCAGGCTTCCCTCAGGGAAAGCAAGAAAAGAGAGCCTAAATCCAGAAGCTGTTACTTTATGCTAAAACTTTGGTCCTCTTGTGCAGGCAATCCCAACTTTCAAGGCCAATCTCCCTATAGCTTTTTCAACATTTGGTTGGACAATAAATACGCTAGATGCCGAAAAGGTCACTGCCGAAATAATCAGTCCTGCACTGACGGTCACTCCCTATAAGCGAGTCAAAAATAGGGAATACAGATTTGTATCCAGCCTTCCCTGTCATTCAAGAGTGTTCAGGACAGATTATTTTGCTTCCAGTTGAGTCCAGGTCCTTGCTGAGCCCTCAGAATTTCTGTAAATGCTCACCAAGGAAAAACAAGTCACTGGCCTGCAGCACCCATGACACACAAACCTCACTGCTTTAGGTTTTTTAAGCCATCCACACCAGGCAAAGGAACAGGCTGCAGCTACAAACTCTGAACAGTAAAAACAGTTCTACTTAGGACAAAAAGAAGAAAATTGTTTTTAAGGAGTTAGAACAATTCAGACAGTTGGTATTTCCAAAAAACTTCTTCTGCATCCCTCTATGCTTCTGTTTCCAAACAGTCTCTCCACATTACAGTGAGCTTTATGTAATTACTAGGTAGGTACTGAAAAACTTAATTGTACTGTATTAACAATTAAGGTTTTGACTTCCTATCCAAGGGCTCTATACTTTTAATTAAACTTCCCTGTTGTAATGTTGTTAAGACCATGCAAATTCAACACTGTGAAGTCAGCCCTGATAAATGCGCAGGTAATATTTGAGCCTCCATACAAGGATGCCGATAGAGTTAAACACAAGCTTTGCTTGTGTAGACAAAAGCAAACAAATATGCAAGGGTCCAGAAAATGGTTTTGAAGGCTGAACTTCATATAATCCATCCCCCGTGTCTTTTCAAAAGGTCAATAAACCACAAGTCTCCTCAACTCCTTGCTGAAGTAGAGAGCTTTACAACAACTCCTTCCATCAGATTCGCAGCAGTTTGACTATTGCAGCTGGGATTTCACAGACAGCAACCATGTAGACCAAAGAGCCAAAATAAGGCATGACTCAACAGCAAAGGCAAGAAAGAGAGCATTTAACAAGATCAACAGGAGAGTCTGTCGACTTAGCCTAACACCATGCATTTTCTCTGTCTGAACACAAAAAAGCCAATTTTGATTCAAAGGGCATTTTTTGCAGGGTTATAGCACTGACTTAACAACGCACTTCCTAAACATCCATTTCATCAAGCCAGGGCTGGATCAGTCCCAGAAAGCCAAGTTCAGACGCTCCTACTTGCACATCATCAAAGCAGATAGAGAAGGTGTCAGGGTAGGGCTAAAGCAATTTTGAACGTTTTCCGAGTCCTTTCATGTCAGTCACAGATCCTTTCTAGTCAGAGTTGTGAAGAAGCAGTCTAGTCACAAACCCTAAGGGAGAATGATCCAGACCTACTTATGTGTACCCACTGATTCAGGAGCTGTTCGCTCCCCTAAGCGGCTGCAATTAACCCTGAGATGGTCTGAAGGGGCAGGGTGTGGTGGGAAAAAGGAGAAAGACCAAAGGAAGAGGGGCCACGTGGCCACCTGAGAACCCTTCCCGAGGAGGATGCCTGTGACCTGGGCTGGAGGGAGAGGCTCTCCCTGCCACACGGCCGTCCCATCCCATGAGGGAGAAGGGCTGTACTGCAGACAGGCACATCTGGCAAGCATCTCCCAGGGGTGGCTGCCAGCTCCGGCACGACGAGATTGCTCTAGGCTGGACGGGGCAGCTGGAAGCTCTGCTGCAACCCCTTTGCCAGTCATCCTTCCAGCTTTTCTCAGTCCAATCTCAATGGACTGATCATCCAGGCGAGTAGCGCCTATGTCAACACAAACTAAACGCCCCATGCAGCGTTAAAGCTGTGATGGCTAGGAACTAATTTTGGCAAAGCGTGAGGCTTCTGGAAAGCAGAGCCAGGAAAACGACAAATAAAGGCCTGTACAATTTGTCTCACTGGTCCTCCCAGTAGCCATTTCATTACATCACTATTTTCCTAACTCATAAAGGTCAATATACAATTTGTGTTGTTTTATAGTTTCTCTCAAAGGAGAGGTATTCTTAGGCCAGGAAGAAGTAAAAAGGAGATATATTTGCCCTAGAGATACTGTAAGCAAATTTGGTGCAGAAAGAAAAAACAAAGAAACCATTATTTTCCTAGTCTTTTTTAAAAGGGAGAAAACAGTGAACAAGAAGCTAAGATTATTAGCGGACAGAAGAAAAAAAATACTTAAGAAGAAGAGCAGTAAGAGCCTTTATTCCCAGGAGATCCCTTTAAAGAATTTAGGAGGCTCCAAGCGACGCAGCTGTACTTCCCGTGACCTGCGGCGTTCAGTTTGGGAACACAAGGAAGGTCACCGCCTTGGAACAGCTCGGTACGCCCACGCTGCGCATGCAGAGCACTCATCTCAGAAACGCGTTACACCGGGGAAGAGAGACGAACTGAAAGATGCTGTGAGTGCAGGAGTGGAGGACTGTTGATCTACAGAGCAGCCCTGCAAAGGGCACCTGCTCAGCCCCACACATCACAGAATCACAGAATGTTCGGGGTTGGAAGGGACCTCAAAAGATCATCTAGTCCAGCCCCTCTGCCAGAGCAGGATCACCTACAGTAGGTCACACAGGAACACGTCCAGGTGGGTTTTGAATGTCTCCAGAGAAGGAGACTCCACAACCTCCCTGGGCAGCCTGTGCCAGGGCTCTGTCACCCTCACAGTGAAAAAGTTTTTCTAATACTTTTGTGAAACCTCCTATGATCCAGCCTGTACCCATTGCCCCTTGTCCTGTCATTGGATGTCACTGAAAAGAGCCTGGCTCCATCCTCCTGACACTCCCCCTTGATGTATTTATAAACACTAATGAGGTCACCCCTCAGCCTCCTCTTGTCCAAGCTAAAGAGCCCCAGCTCCTTCAGCCTTTCCTCATAAGGGAGATGTTCCATTCCCTTCATCATCTCTGTGGCTCTGCGCTGGACTCTCTCAAGCAGTTCCCTGTCTCTCTTGAGCTGAGGGGCCCACAACTGGACACAATATTCCAGACGTGGCCTCACCAGGGCAGAGTAGAGGGGCAGGAGGACCTCTCTCGACCTACTAGCTACTCCCCTTCTAATCCCCTCCCCGGAAATGGCATCAAGTTTCTCTCAGGACTTCTCCAGAGCAGAGTCTGCAGCCCCAACAGGAGACAGAAGAGCTCTTTAATCACACTGTTAGGAGGAGACCAACTAAATAACATACATGTTCTGCCCTTGCTCCCAGCTTCAGGCAGGCTGGGCACTTGTAAGAGAGATATATTGCTAAGTAATAAATTCAGTTCATGCTGAACCACATTAGCATGCTTCTTGCTATAAAAAGCATTTGGAAATGATATAAGCAGCTATACACACACTACATTTTATAACACACACACAGCCCGAGGAACGCAGCTTGATGTATTATTGATAGGCAGACACTTCTGAAGCGAGATGGACTTCGAACAGCAGGAGGGTACAGTACAGGGAAGGCAAATGACAGAACAAGAACGCCAGACTGCTGCAGGTCTTAAATAAACAGACTAATTAGCAGAGAGTTTGTCTGCGTTGAAAAATTAACTCAAGCACTGTCCCCAACTTGACCTCCCATCTACATCTCTCATTCAAGCACGGCACTTTTAGCTTGAGTTGGCGGGAGACACAGGCAGAAGTTTGATTAAGCACATTTAAGCAATACATAAGCACCAATGCAGGCAGGCAACACTCAGGGATCCCCAAGTCCTTGCTATTTTCCATCTGCCGTGCATACAAGTACAACACCATCATACCATAGAATCATAGAATGGCCTAAGCTGGAATCATAGAATCATAGAATGGCCTGAGCTGGAAGGGACCTTAGAGATCATTTGAATCCAGCCTCCCTGTCACCAGGGACGCCACCTTTCGACTAGATCAGGCAACACACAGGGACCGAACAGGAATCGAACTCACGACCTTAGCGTTGTTAGCACCACGCTCAACTGACTGAGCTAATCGGTCCCCTGGATACCCTGTGGAAAAATTCAGAAAAAAACCCACAATTTTTTAATGTATGTATATAAAAACCAAAATTCATATAAAATATATCTATTTATTTTTAAGGTTTAGTGCTCTATATAAATATAGCATAGCATTCAGATCCCTTGGCATCCTGCAAGCACAGCTACTGCTAACGAGAGCAGTATTCTTCCTTCAAAGGATGCCCAAGATTGTTTGAGGGCTCAGCATCACCTGGATGCACAGTTGGGATCACCTCTCCCCTCTCTTCTCTTCCATCACTCACCAGGGAAGGGGTGGCAATAGCATCATTCTGTATGCTGA
Organism: Apaloderma vittatum; assembly: GCF_000703405.1. Taxonomy (NCBI): domain Eukaryota; kingdom Metazoa; phylum Chordata; class Aves; order Trogoniformes; family Trogonidae; genus Apaloderma; species Apaloderma vittatum. Next base: position 15,118 of record NW_009712700.1, read on the forward strand.
GCATGCAAGTCCTTCATCTCCAGCAAGAGCCAGCATCCAGCTGAATATATGTAGGCAAGATCACTATGAGCTCATCTCAGTTCTGAAGGACATCAGCAGGGAAAAAAGAGGAAATGGAGTTGGGTTGGGGAAAGCAACAGTTTCGGCTGCCTAGAGCAAGGAAGCATTTCACCCTGAATCAGGATGCCTGGAATTGGAACCCAGCCAGAAAGCCCAAATAATAGCCCTTCTGCTCACAAAACCACCGCTGAGTCTTGACTGCTTGCAAGCTGTCTGCAACACAGCTTTCAACTCATTTAAAATACAATGAGGAAAAAAAATTCCCACCTCCCATGACCCAAGAAGATATTAAATCGATGCTTTCTCCACTCTTGCTTTGACTGTTTTTCATTACTCAGTTCCCCAACAACTAAATGCTTTCTTCAAAATTGAAAAATTTTAAAGTATTGGGGTTTTATGTATATTTTTACACATCCTCCCTTTGCACGATGCCATTGGAAACCTTTAAGTACTGCACATGCACAGATAATGGATTAACTGTTTGCATCATTTCTTTGAATCATTCAGATTGTGCCTTTTACAGGAAATTAAATTAACACAAAGCATATTTTAATAGAGCTCTCTGACAATTCAATTTGCAAAAAGACAGACCATCATTCTGCATAACAGTAGGTGGTTTATCAAATGTTTTGACGGAAGATCTTGTTCTAAGTGTTGTCCAGAAACTTAACACCATCTCATACTATTCCAGCGATGCAGTCAATGAGCAGAAAACAATTAAGAGAACACAGCCAGGCAATCGCTTGCCCTGTTTGCAGGTGAAGTTGCTTCACAGTCTTAAAATCTGCAAGTCTCTGGGTACCAGCTAACGTAATCCAATTGAGCCACAGCCAGGAACGGTTCCGTGAAGTCAAGTTAATACTGATGTGCTTTATTCAGTTTTCTTAAAATGAAGCCAGCTCTGCACCGCCAGAGGCCCCAGCCTTGCGAAGGAGGGAGCCTGTGGTTTCACCCCCAAAATCTACACAGGGTCTTGGCAGGGACTCCTTGGTACAGATCACCTCAGAGGACACACAGGAGAGTGGAAGAGAGGAAGAGAAAGAAAGACAGCATCAAGGTATGGAAAGGACTCAAAACAACAAAGAAGCCCAGGGACAAAGGCTGCTACATGCATACAAGTAGTTGCCCCTAGCAAATACAATAAAACACAGACAGAGGCAGCAACCCAAACCACAGCAAAGCTCTTACTTCAACATACTGACCTCTCCACACACCATTTAAGCACCTGTGCCTCCCTGAAAAGCATCGCTCTTGCTTAGGTGCACGGTCTGCCTTTGTATACCACAGAGACTCTGCATGCTGCACAGTCAGACAGCCCCATCTCAGAGGAACATAGAACATCCAAGTAGAGGGAGAAAAAGCAGGATAGCAGGAAAGTAGTGAAAATGAGGGAGGCAACATATCCCAGCCTCAGAGGGAAGGAGTGGCAGAGCTACAGAGCTCAGTCCGGCCCCATCCACCCAGCAGCAGCACCAACAGCTCCAGAAAAATGTTTTCCTGCTCTTGTGGGAAGTGCCAAGCTTGACAAGTAACCAACCTCCAGCCTTCTCCAACCCCCATGAGAGGCTCTGTAACAAGAACGGGGCTGTCGCCCATCCACTCAAAGGCTGCCCCAACCAAGCTGTTTTCCCCTGCTTCCCACGTCCCTGACACACACTCCGTTGCTGTGGAGCACAGGGAGGAGGCGAGCATCCGAATCCTATCCTGTAGGTAAACCAGCTCCGATTTGGCCCATGTTAGCAGGGCACACAACCTGACCTCCCCCTCCTCTGTAGGGAGAACCACACAGGTCCACAACCACAGATTCAGCCTGTGCAGGCTCGTGTTTTCTGTTTAGCTACTTCATCTCCAGCACCATTCTGTTTCCCTATTCCCACAGTCCTCTCCCGTAAATCTGCCTCATTTCTCGCAAACGCCTACACAGCGAGCTTGGCGTGCTGGCTTGTCTCAAAACTTCATCGAGCCTCATACAGCGGCAGCCAACTTTTCGAGGAGGATTCACTTTTCATTCTTCATAATCTCAAAGCTATGCAAGATGTTGAGTCCGTGTTGTAACCTCCTGTTTATCGCAGAATGAGTAACACGGTTTAATTTGGATTAATTTCATGTATGGCTTCTATCAACCCCTGGAGAACCTCTGGCTGCCCTCACAGTTCTGTGTAAACATCAACTAGATCCAGGCATGAGGCTTGAGATACAGGAGGCAAAATCTCTGCCTCAAAGCTTGGCAGCACAAACTAGACAAGAAGGATTAAAAGAAAGGACACTGCATAGATTATGGCACTCTGAATTTCCTTGTGTGCCTGTGGAAGACTGTGGGCTGTGGTACAGGGGGCAGGGACGTGTGCTTAGAGGATGGACCCCACAAGCAGGTAGCAGTGCATGTATGAAGCAGATCCTCCAACGGGGTCTGTGGAGGTACCCGAGGGTCACACACACTGCCAAGGTCACTCTTCCTCTCTGCCACTCTCAGGAGGGACCAACAGGACAGGGGATGCTGGCTCCAGCCAGGCAGCAGCACAGGGATGGTGAGCTAGCTAGGCACATCCAGTTCAAAACTTCACAGCCTGAAAGGGTCTTTTTTGTTACTTTTATGTCAAGCAACAGTATTTTGGATGATGCTACTGTATCCTCAATGCTGCAATTTCTAACTAGCCAGCAGGGTCATCTGCCCTGCAGCACCTTGCTCTAGAGGAGCTCTTACCACTCAACAAGCCCAGCTCTACCCTCAACAGCCCAGCACAGCCCCCCTATACCTCTTTGGGGGCCTGTTTCCTTGCCCCTCACTTCCACACCCAAAGACTTCAGCAGCAGAGACCCCACCCCCCCTCAGCACAGTGGGGGCATACCAGGATGTCCTCCTCTCTTCACCAAACATCTCCCTAACTGCTCACCCAGACAAAAGTGACAACAGCAAAGCCATCTCCACTTGAGCCATCACTGTCTGACTCTGCTTAGAGCAAGTAACATCTTCCAACAAAGGGCCCAATGTCTTAGGGCAAAAAGAGACAGAAACCTTAATGAGGTTCAGAGGAAAGGCAGTGGGGTCCCATTTCTTCCTTTTCACACACAAAAAAACAGAGACAGCCCCCCGTTTTGCTCCTAAAAGCACACACTGTGGGATCTACACAAACACAGCTGGATCTATGGAAGGGAAACGTTGTTCCTCACCACATGCAACAGTAAAGGCAGGCCCTAATTACCGCAGCCGTCAAAAGTGACACAGCACATTCAGTAAGAAGAGGAATTAACTGCAACGTCCCAGCCAAATTCCAATTTAGCATCAGCAGTCCAGCTGGATACACTGTGCTAAACAACCCGGTAGTCGATCCTAAACTACTGCCACATGTGCTGTAGGTTCCCCACCCCCCTTCAGTCCCTCCCCTCTGGAAGAGGCTCTGTGACACGTCAGTATGTCAGGACAAGTCCCTACAGAAACATCATTTTGTTTCAAGTACTCTCACATTTACAGATGCCCAACAGTAAGCTTAGCCTTGCCTTAAACACAGCGGACCTAACTGCAGCCTGTTATTTTTGTGCTGTGCCCTGAAGTGAGTGGAGCGGCGTAAGGCACCGACGCACACCAAGCACGACCTTACATATGTTTTGACAACTGCATTTTCGTACCAGCGCCGCGTTTCAACAGGAGCAAAGTGACTTTACAGGACAGCATGTCAAACTGCTTCTCTTCATGGAAACACACAGCAGGGCGAGACACTTGTTGCAGGAAATTCAAACACAGAGCAACCACAAGTTTTGTTCATCATATCTCTGTGATAATTTATTTGTTCATTAGCGAAAGTATCATTTATATCGAAGGCATGATTTCCAGTTGGAGGTTATTTACTTTCACCTCCATCACAGTGGCTCTGGCAAGCTAACTCAAGATACAGATGATGTACAAACCAAGCAGCAAGCACTCGCATGCTGGGAACTGCTCAAACAGGAATAATTCAATCTTTTTGTACTCTCACTCTGGCTAATTTTCCACAAGCTGTCTCTTTTCAGATGTTACAAGAAACACGAGCGGGGAAAAAAAAAAAAAGCTGGATTAAGCTGGTACATTTACAATCAGTTCATCTACAGAGTTCAGGTCAGTTAAGTTTCTATGTAAAACAAATTAATTTTTTTCAGCTTCATAAGGTTAAAGGAAGAAAAATTTATTGCAGTAACCAATCATTTCTCACCAGACAAGCATGCAGCAATTACTTAACTAATGCTAACGATTTTCAGTCTGCATGCAAGGAATGTATGGGATAATTGTAGGGCACTCTCTTCACCGGCATTTTACGAGTACTTTTTAGGTAGCTATGGAGACGTTACAGCCTTTTTTCATTTTGCTGTCATAACTAGACAGCTACTGATTTCTTTGTAAAATTCCTTGGGAAAGCAGCAAAGGAAAGGGCAGTTAAGTACCACAAGGTCTGAGAGCAAGAAGCTGAAGAAAATGGAAGCAGATTTCAGATGAGAACAGCAGCACGGAGGCTCCTCTCAGGAGGTAGCCTTGAACTCCAGGTCCTGCTTTAACACTTCTTCAAGCAAAGAGGTAAACAGGCACCACTATGCAGCATGCTGGCAACAGAGGGACAGCCTCCCAATCAGGCCCAAAAGGAAAAACTTTTCTAGCTACCACTGCCACCCCTCTGCAGAGAGAGAGACGCTCTCCGAGGATGTGCCATGGTTTTGCTCCAACACAAAGCTCTCTGGAAACATGACAGGACTCCATCTCTGCAAGCATCATGCAGGGCTACAAGACATTCCTCTTTACCTCTAAGCAGTTTACATGCAATCCTCATCCCTGGCAGGTCTTGCAGGTGATCAGTGCCTCCTCTCCACACTCCCCAGGCATTACGGCCTTGCAATAGATGACTGGTCAAACAAGCTCAGTAGCTTGCTGTGAGCTGAGCAAATGCTGGTCCTCCGCAGCTGATTCTACCATGATGCCCAAAAGGATGCCCAAGCGGCTCCAAAGAATGTTTATGAATATGGTGACAGTCGCTTCATCTCCAGGATGGAGGATCACCGCCTCCCTAAGGTTGTGCTCTCTGGTGAACTCGCCACCGGCTGGACCCACAGAGGG
>NW_009712700.1:20303-29239 GCF_000703405.1 Apaloderma vittatum
TCACATTGACTACCATCAGCGGCCTCCAGTCGGGAGACATTGAGACACTCCATCCATAATGCTGCTGCCTCTTTTGAGAACGCACGTAGAATTAGCCTCGAGGAGAAAAGACAACGCAGCAAGAACCGTGCCTTGCCAATACCGCCTAAGGAGACTTTCTGCTGTGCCTTTTGCAGCCGGACTTGCCTATCCCGCATCGGCCTTTTTAGCCATCAGCGCCCTTGTAGCAAGTGTGAGTAAAGCCCTTCCCATATCTTTGTTCGCAAAGCCTAGCCATGATGAGATAGATATAGATATAGACATACAGATATAGATATAGATCAACCATTTCTGTGTATGCAAATTTAAGACTGCACATCATGACAAGCCAGTTACGAAAACAGAGATACTGACCTGGAAAACACTGTGTCACACAGATAAGGACATACAAATAATTACAGATTTAGGTTCCATTCAGAAACTCCCTCAGTAACGAGAACAACAGATCAGGCTCCTAACAGGTTTTTCCCTTTGGATAAAACAGAAAGGAAAGCCTGTTCAACAAAAACATTTTTCTTAAATTCACCTTAGACCCAGTCACAACAATGGAGCCACAACCTGCAGAATTATCTCTACCACCAAGCTGCAGGAAGTTTACCAGCACCACCCTAAAAACAAATCTCAGTGTTCCCATCTTCATGTTGCATTTAAAGCCTCACGGCTGTTCATCAAAAAGACACTCTCAAGCAATACCGCAAACAGAGGAAGAACAAGGAAGACATTGGTGCTGCAGAAGCATTTGCACCTATGACAGACCTGTGACCGCTCCTTTTACGTAACGCCCATCCATCTATGCAACCACATCATCAGTACTGCTCCATTAATTCATGTGAAGGCTTGAAAGGGGAGAAGGATTCATCCTTTAAGAAGAAGAAATCATCCTTTACGGTCGCCAAGAAGCTGGCTGAGGAGTGTCATTACCACCCTGGCAGCATATGAGTGCCACCAGCCGCCATGAGTGGAAGAGTTCAGTCTAGACAGCACACGGACACTTCTACCGCTCTCAGCGCCAGTCCCATCAGACCACATTCGCAATACCCCGTTCACAGCTTTACCATGCACTTCTGCAGCTGGCGCTACCAGCCAGCGGCCAGCAAGGAGACCCAGCCCTGGTGCCCATCAGTACTGGCCTGCACTAGCAGCCAACGGGGGAGGCAAGGCCACAGGGTGGCTCCAGGACTCATCCCATCCCACAGTCAGCCGTTTCCAGATTCTCCTGCCACCTCGACACCACCAGCAGTACCCCAGTTTTGTGGCACTACTGCAAATCCCGTTGCACATCCTGCCGGACACCAGAGGCAGGGCATGCGATTGCAGCAGCCCCGTGCTGCAGGGCACAGCCCGGCCTCAGCCACCACTGCTACTGGATGGCTCCGTACCTCCTGCCAGGGCACTGGGGTGGGAGAGGGCACTTCCACACCCCAGACCCAGCGACAGTCCTCCTGCTCACTTGGAAGACACACACCTCGCTGGGGTCACTCACCAAAATGGGCTCCAGGCCTCCTAAGCGAGGGTGGTGGGAGGAGATGTGCAGTCCCCAGCGGTGTCCAGATTCCTGGTGGTGGTGCACATCCTGAGGATACTCCAAAACCACATTTTTCTGTCCAGCACCATCAGAGGTTGCAGTGGTCCTGCCCAGCACCACAAAGGAGGTCCAACAACAGTTCCAGGATGAGTGAGGAAGTCTCTGAGAGGATACTTCTGCTTAGGACCTGTTAACTATATGTTTCACATCCAAGGGAAGGTGTAGACCGAGCTAACCACTATAAGCTCTTTTCAGAAGAGAAGGAAAAAAAACAAAAACAAAAACAGACAAAACCCACGCAGTGTAGATAAAAATCCCAGCCTAAACCAAGAAATTCTTCTTTACTGAAATAAGAGAAACAAGTTCCAGAGCCAAATAAAGCTCAAACAAGAAATATAAATTTGCATCTGAACCTTCCCTTGATGCTTCCTTTAAATAAACAGCAAATTAAAAGTGCTGTCACAAGTAAAGTGAGCTTCGGTTAAGTGGAGTACAAAAAAAGTGCTGATGGCTTTAAGATCCAACAGACAAGCCTTCTCAGGTGTGCTCTGAACCAAAACCAACTTTCCAGAGGTTTAAATTAAGAGCATAGAAATAGCATCCTTTGCCTAATCCTGTTTTGGAAGCAGGACAGAGGATACTACAATGAAGCTAGCACCTGAACCCAACAGGAGGCATCTAGCTACCATATGCCTTTCATGGAGATTAGTTGCTCAAGACACCCACCTCTTCTTGAAGAAAACCTTGGCTCCACTGTGTGTACAGCTGTGGGCAGGAGTTGGGAACACTTGGTGTACCCTGGCTGCTCCAACATGTCCTTATACCCCACCCTCCATGCAAGCCACTAACCTGCTGAAATTGTCTACAATACACACTCTGTTCCAGAAGAAGAGACATTTGAACTTGTAGCTTGGTAGAAGCCACCAAGCTCAGAGACTTCAGCCTCCAGATGCAAGCGAAGGTGTCCCCCCTTGTACCACAGAGGTCCCCAGGAGGCAGGTTACACAAAGCACTTGTCAGATATAGAGTGGAGCACCTGACATTTTCAGCATATGTGCATTTTGGGGAAGATGAAATTTTTGTCTGGTCCTTAAAAAAGGAGCTTTGTGTACCACCTCTCCCATTTAACAAAAGTCTATCAGAGGCACTTCCAGTGCAGGGCAGAGAGCAAAAAGGGCTCAGCTGAGCAGCACAGGTTGCACAGCCACCAGACCACCACCTCCCACCACAAACTGTGTCCTCCAGCTTGGACATTTGGATAGAGAAACCAACACAGGTCCCAGCACCAGGAATGCTCCCACAGAGCAACAGCCTCACCCACACCCCAGTCCTCACCTGCCTCCGCATCCTGCACACAGCAGCTTTCAGAGGCAGCACACTCCACAGCAGACTCGCTCGTGACATTCTTCTGGAACAGACAAAGATGAACCCAGGCAACATTTTGGCATAGAGGAGATGCTTCAAAACACAAGAAAAGCTTCCAAAATAAAGCAAATAATCACACGGCTGACATCTACAAATACTCATTCATGCTCAAGCTAAGGAGATCCCAACAGGCTACACGCTCGCTCTCCTTGCCAACACATTGTCTCCACAGGACTTCTTCCATATGAGTAGACTACCTGATCCAAGCTCAAGGGAAAACAGATTCTGGCAGCCTCCATATGGCAAGAGTGATTTTTACAAACTCATGTCAGCTGTGTCCTTGCTAAGCTGTACAAAACCCAAGAGCTCAAGTGCTACAACCACATAGGATAATTACTATTTTCAGAAGCACAGAAATAGCTCAGCGCCTTTTCACAGTGAAGAGTTTTGCACTGTTTTGGGTTTTTTTACATGAAGATTTTTCCTCACCTGCTCTTCAAGGCAGATGTTAATTATCAGCATTACACTCTGCAGAATCTTAATCTGATGCTACAGACACCTTCACATGCCAGACTCATGACACCTAGAAACACAGTGACCAGCCTCCAAAGAGCCTGCATGTTCCCTTCCTCATCCCTTACACTCCCTGTGATCCTGGTTAGTCTTAAAGATCATCTAGTTCCAACCCCCCTGCCATGGGCAGGGACACCTGCCACTAGATCAGGTTGCTCAAAGCCCCATCCAGCCTGGCCTTGAGCACATCCAGGGAGGGGCCCTCCACAACTTCTGTGGGCAACTTGTTCCAGTGTCTCACCATCCCCATGGTAAAGGACTCCTTCCTAATGTCTAAACTAAAACTACACTGCTCGAGTTTAAAACCATTGCCCCTCATCCTATCACCACAGGCCTTTAGAAAAAGTCCCTGTCTAGCATTTCTATAGGCGCCCTTTACTGGAATACTGCCACAAGATCTCCCCAGAGACTTCTCTTCTCCAAACTAAACAACTCGAACTCTCAGCCTGTCCTTGGCAGGATACGTGCTCCAGCCCTCTGATCATCTGTGATGTACTGCAAGAACCTCCGATGAAGCTTTGCGTTTAACAATCATGCTCCTCCTGCCCTCTACATACAGCATCCCCAGGACAGAAGTAAATCCACAGCACAAGAAAGATCTGGACGTGCTGGAGCGTGTCCAGAGAAGGGCCATGAGGATGCTCAGAGGGCTGGAGCACCTCTCCCACGAAGACAGACTGAGAGAGTTGGGGCTGTTCACTCTGCAGAAAAGAAGGCTCCAAGGAGACCTTAGTGTGACCTTCCAGTATCTCAAGGGGGCTACAAGAAAGCTGCTGAGGGGCTTTTTAGGATGTCAGGTAATGATAGGACTAGAGGGAATGGATTGAAGCTGGAGATGGATCGGTTCAGATGGGACATTGGGAAGAAGTTCTTCCCCATGAGGGTGGTGAGACACTGGCACAGGTTGCCCAGAGAGGGGGTGGAAGCCCCATCCCTGGCAGTTTTTAAGGCCAGGCTGGATGGGGCTCTGAGCAGCCTGATCTAGTGGGGGATGTCCCTGCCCATGGCGGGGGGGTTGGAACTAGGTGATCTTTAAGGTCCCTTCCAACCTGACAGTTCTATGATTCTATGAAATCACAGGCCACAAAAACTACCATGAAGAGCACACAGCCTGCAAGCCATGGCTTGGCGCTCCTTTAAGCACAAGTGTGATCATAAACCTTAAGCTCACCTTATCACTGCAGAGAAACTAGCTCTGACATTTTTGACAAATTCTGCATCGAGGGGTAAAGGCCAGAAAAATAGCCTGTCAGTCACTCACCAAATCACTCTTCTTTACCACAAGGAAGGACGTCATTACTGTTAAGGGCCTTCCTCCTGAATTTTAGGACTTGGTCTGAATTCCTCAGGACTCGCATTGAACTAGGCTGAACCCCTTGGCCCGTGAATGCCTGATCACAGAGCTGGAGAGGACCAGGCTCTCACAGACCATGTCCACTGATGGAGCACAGGGACAGCTGCGTGCACAGCTGCCATAGCTACCCTTCCCCATCCCCAAAATCAGATCCTGGTGCTGGTAAACGTATTTATGTTCTTATTTCTGTCACTCACAAAAGAGCACTACAGGGGAAAGATTTAAAAATTAGGAGACTGGGCAGTTCGTTTGGCATATGGTTTAGTTTTAACATATTAAAGCTATTTTTCTGTTACCAACTAAAAACTGCATACATTGTATCTCCCTTTGCAACCACTGCAGCGTCCATGAACTATTTGCGTTTATATTCTACATTCACATTTAACATACACACTATATTTTTTTCCCTAAATTTTGTTTCAGCATTGATCTGTCTGAGAAAAAGCGTGCAAGACCTTTCCTCTTGTTTTGACATTACATCATCACCATTTCCTCTTATTTTGACACATCTGTTGCAGAGCAAGAAAATAAAAGTTTTCCTCCCAAATCCATCACATTTGGAGCCACAAGAACTCTTTCATTTAAAATGTGCTGATTCATGCTAGCGGTTATCACATTTTTTTCTCATCTGAGACATAATTAGACAGCTGCCTGGCAACACAAAGATTCTCCAGTTTAGAGTTCAGATGCTGCAACAGTTGGCTCAAGTCTCAGCCTTAAGTTTTCCACTAATATTTAGGGAAAAGCCTGTAATGAAAAATGGAAGTACAAATCAACTTTTGCATCAGTGTACTTTATCTCAGTTTTCCTTGTTTTCCACAGGTGGCATTGATGGGATTTTATTCATGCAGGAGTCACGTGCAAGAGTTACAACATGGTGCCTACTGGAAGTGTGATTACTATCACGACACATGCAAATGGATGCTTAAAGTCACACTTTTTGTTATTTTTATCTTACTGTAAACTCCACAGGCTAGAGAATCATAGAATCATAGAACAATTCAGGTTGGAAAAGACCCTTGAGATCATTGAGTCCAACCATTAACCCTACACTACAATGCTTTCTGGTTCTTTGACACAACCTGCACAGCTTAATGATGCAGAGGGGAAAGCCAGCATCCTGAACACTAACTGGGACACATGTTTCCAGCCCTATGCTGGACAGGAGATCTGCCTAAGTATTCTCATGCAATATAGGGGGGGGACTAGGCTTTTCAATCTCCCAGAGGTTTTGGCAAGATTTGGACTTGCACCACGCTTTTGAAGAAAGAGGAAAATAATTCTGGTCTTCACCAGGGGTCATTCCTCACAGTCCTGAGATGACATGCAAGAGAAGATGCAACATGCAAGGTCCGAGGGTGAGCTTTAACAGCATTCCCCGCAGATGTAACCTCTCACGAACACAGCTCTGATGAAGCACGAGCTCCCTCAGCCTGGAGGGGCCAAGCACTCAACAGCAAGAGCTCAGGACTCCCACACAGGGAATATGTCACATTTGTGAGGCCATACTGTACAGTCTAAGCCCTTCCCAAGTTCCTCCTTTAAGGATGAAGATGGCCCAGGCAGAGGCAAGAAGAAAAAAGGCTATAGCTATGACTGGCTGCAAGACCAGCATCTAAGTATATTTCCACTGAGGAAAGAAATCAGCTCTTTAAATAATTGGTTTACCTTGGCCTTTTGACAGAAACAGAAGCACAGCCGTTGGAAAAAGGGTAAAGCTTTAGCCCACCACACTTTCCTCATGTACAGCAGAAGTCAGAAGAACAAAGCGCTCTGGAAGCTAAAGGATATCAGGAAATCATATATGCCCATAGCAAGAGCAATACACACCATGGGCAAACAACTGTGAATCCAACGTGATGACTGAATTATTGATGGAAAGTTCCAACCTTTAAGCAGAAATAAGGTGCTATATCGGGAGCGAACACCACTAGAAAAATAACAAATGGCCACTATCCTCAGCCTGAGCTGAACCAACACACAAGTCAATCTATGTGATAGAGAGGTGAGAAAAAAGGAAAAGGAGAGAAGAAACAGATGCATAGTTCCCTGCGTCTCAAGGTGTGTTCACAGCTGACCACCCTCGCTAGGGCACTCAGAACAAGGAGCAAAGATCCCACCAGAAGTTGCCTGAAGAAAACAAGCAACAGCTGCAGGTAACCCCATGGCAAGAGAAAAAAAAAACTGTCCTTCAAAGAATGGACAAAGCTTTAATTCTGGATTGGATACTGGATTTCCAATCATTAGGCAAGAGATGTAATCTCTCGGGAATAACACAGCGCCCTTCCTATGTTAAGCAAAGATTAATGCTTGTAAACCTGCCATCTTCAAAGAGTTATTTGAACAGTAAACGTTATTGATTACTGAAACTGTCAGGAAACAGCCACCCCTTCTCCACCCACAGCTCACCTGTTTCGCAGTCAGCGTTGCAGCACGAACAGCTTCTTACCAAGACACAAGGAAGGCTGATGCCCTAATCCAAATTCAGCACAAACGTGAAGACTGACAAAGAAAAAGACCTGGGCACAGCACATCTGCTAAGGAGACACCACAACATGCCAGGTAGGATCTGGGCACACAAACAAATTTACAGTATTACAAGACAGGGTGGGAATTTATACTACATACTAAATAAATGTCTGGATATAAGCACCAGCAGTAAACACAAGGCAAGGCGATGTAATTTACCTCTCCTGGGCTGGATCCAAGAGCAAAGTCACTAATGGGATGACTAATGGGATCTCACAATTACAAATGAGGGAGAGGGGCCTGTATTCACAGGGAGGAACTAAGTGGTTTCATTTATGAAGGTATTAAGCAGTTTTATGTGTTCTTAATGCACAGCTGTATGCATGAGCTCCACACGAGAGCAGTGAACATAACAAAACCTGCCTGAACCTTCCAATAAACCTGTTCCTTCTATGCATACGTTTCCAGATGTGGCCTGGCCAGACAGAAACAGGTCATAACACAATTGTACCGCTTTAAAGAAACAACATAACTTGAGTTGGGCTTTCAAGCCCAAAAATAACAAAGCACAAGAATATGCTGTCTCAGGTATACCAACCTAACTTGCATTATCACCATTTACAAGCGTCTTCTTCCTAAAGAACACGCAAATTCAGCAGTGGGACAGGGGCTCTGCTGACCACTTCTCACACCACAGGAATTTCCAGGATGCTCCAGTACCTTCCTAAATCCTGCCTAATCTCTGGACTCTTACTTTTCTCTGTTGAATACTACTGCAAACCAGCAAACTCGACAGTCACGGGCCTTTTTGGTTTTTTTGTGCTGCTCTTGCCTCACCCCAAGTCAAGGACACATTTTTAGACCACCTGTACCAGATTTGTGACCTGGCCACCTCTTCACACTCCCCCCTCACCTCCACAGAAAACACATAATGCAAAGCACAACAAAGGAAATTAGTCAGTTATTCAAACAAGTTTACAGCAACACTGTCTTGTCCTGAGTAAGCCAAAGGCATATTTTGATGCAATCACACCACTGTCAAGAAAGTGACTAAACCTTCTTTGGTTTTAAACCTCTTCAGGGGAGGGATTTTCACTTTGTTGAAACTGCTCCTTGAAGCAGCAAAAAGACAGAAACATCACAGAAACCCCATTTGGATGCATTTAAGAGACACAAAACCTCCTGAAGCATGTTGCACTGTGTACCTCATAACATGCAGAGCTGCCTGTCCTCAGGCCAGCCAGACCTGACCAGCAGACAGGGATAAGACTGTCCTCCACATCACCAGTGAGCAATGGGACCAGACAGGCTGGCAGCACCACCTGGGAACCTCAGTATCCTGGGAATGGCTGTAATTTCAGGAATGTTAACAATTACCCTCATGTTGACACAGGTCACAAAGTCTCCCCCTACACCTCCACAGACGTTTTCCCGAGGACCCCGTTTCTTCCCTCAGTGTGTTTTTTACACTGCACAGGCAGAGCAACCCATAATGGAAACAGGACTTGCATCTAAGTAGAGGAAAAGAAATTACATTCACCACAGCTTTCTGCCCCATGTGACATCCCTGACTTCAAGGCACTCCACCCTGTGTTTCAGAGACAAGCAGGA
>NW_009712700.1:29270-30928 GCF_000703405.1 Apaloderma vittatum
CCTATTTTTTCCAGAGCATGGATCTGCTGCAGACACGTGAGTATGGGATACATCAACCTAAACATTCTTCAGCAGAACTCTTAAACCCAGAACTGACCCAGCAAAAGGATGAAAACCCAGAGCAAAACTCACCAAAGCTGAGGAAGTGCTTGAATCTGGACCCACGTGTTTGGACTCGGGCTCTTGCCCTTATCTTGTTTACGAGGGCTACAGTGGCTGCTGAATACCTAACAGCACCTTGTTCTGAGGCGGCATGCCTCAGAGCAGGAGCAACTGCTGTCAAAGAGTGAACCCGCTCCTAAGGTCCTCGCTCCACAGCCAGGTAAACAGGCGGAGCTCCCACTGCCTTCGGGGAGGAAAGAAACATCAACTTTGTACTCCTGGCATGAGAATACCAGCCTCAACATATGGGCAGCACAGCACACCATCGACAGTCATTCTCACTGGCAAACCAAACAACTCCCTCTGCTTCTAGAAGCTGATCTCTCTGGAACAGCTTTTCAAGAAACTATGCTAAATCCTATTGTCAAAACTCCCCTGGGACGGGTACTACACCAAATTAGGGAGCATTTTGGCTCTGAGTTTCATACTGATGTGAAGAAGTTAAGAAACCAAAGTGCTTGCTGCATTTGGAACTGAGAGTTTTCAGTAGATTTCAGTTTTCCTAGTTTCCAGGATGTCTCTCGTACCGACCTGCCATACTGCCTCACTAAGCACAGCAGTTTTACCGAAATCCATACTCATGTTTTTACTATTATTACAAGTCCCTTTTGTCTTTCACAAATGTAAATCCTCAAGCTATGGCTGTTACCTTCGACAGAAGCAATAAATCCCGAGTTAGCACACCAAAACATCTTCCTCTCATCTACTCAATCGTGTAAACACGGAGAATATTCTCACTCTGTGACCCATTTCTGCTGTTTACTTTTTGGAATGCAGAGACACTCATATTGCTCAATCGTGCTGCCATTTCAATACGTACCAGAGTTTACGTGTTGTGCTGTTGGTACTATCTGCGTTTTGGCCAAAGTAAGGAGAGCCAAGAGAGTCTCTGAAGGCTCAGACACAGCCAAGCCCGAGTCCTGAACACCTCATCTGTGTTTCTGCACAAGATCGGCAGTGCTGCACTTCCACGAGAGAACACACAAACGGTGTTACATTGCAGCGAAGCGCTTAACACCGAAGGTTACTCTTCCCCCCCCCCAAAAAATAACTACATAGGTGTAAAGCACCTTTTTACTGCTACAGCTGCACCTCAGCCAGGGTGTGAGCGAGCACAGCGACTGCAGTTTTTAGAAGCCGCAGACCTAAAAGAAACAGACCTAGAAGAAATAATTACAGGATGTAAGAACCCCAGGCCTTAAATCAAAACACGTTTGTTAGTCCAAGATAAAACTCCCAACTGAAGTTTCACAGCACTTGTGGCTGAAGCGCTCTACTTGAAGTCTGAAGAGATTAAATCAGAGCCTCTCTCTCCCCAAAAGTTCCCTAAAAGCTGCGCCAGAGCAGGAAAAGTAAGTAAGTTACCGAAGGACCGGAGCAAACCACGGACCCTCCCTCTGAAACTGCTCTCCTTCCCCCCTTCCAGCGCCAAACGCAGCACGGCAACACCCAAACCCAGCCCGAGGGGGAAGGTTTTGGCGGGGCGGGGTGGGGGG
>NW_009712701.1:0-45453 GCF_000703405.1 Apaloderma vittatum
CAGTGACATCCAATGACAGGACAAGGAGCAAGGAGTACAAGCTGGAACATAGGAGATTCCACAAAAATATTAGAAAAAACTTTTTCCCTGTGAGGGTGACAGAGCCCTGGCACAGGCTGCCCAGGGAGGGTGTGGAGTCTCCTTCTCTGGAGACATTCAAAACCCACCTGGACGTGTTCCTGTGTGACCTACTGTAGGTGATCCTGCTCTGGCAGGGGGCTGGACTAGATGATCTTCTGAGGTCCCTTCCAACCCCTGACATTCTGTGATTGTGTGATTCTGTGGAAAGCCATGCATGACAGGGGATGCAGGTCACAGTGCCACGTCCTTGCACAGCAGGGCATAGCCCAGGGCAAGAGGAATTGGTGGTCTAGGGTAGCAAAGAGGCCATGGTGGGCTCACAACTGAGCTGGAGATAGCAAGCTTTAGGCTGGTATTGCTCTTGAGCAAAGCGGCACTTAGCACCTCACCAGCACCCTGCATACAGCCAGCGCTGGTGAGTTTGTTGTGAGGTGGGTAGCCCAGCAGAGAGACATGAGAGGAGGACGATGCAGACCCAACGAAGGGCTCCTGCTAGGCAGTTTTTGCCCACGAAGGAAATTTAAGAAGGCGGCAGCAGCTGCCAGACACAATCTGGGAGGAGCTGGCTCTCCTCATACTAGGAGGGGGCCAAGTTGCATTCACCTACCCCTCCGGCAGCACTCCCTGCTCTGCATGAAAGAGGCGCTTTGATTACTGACATCTGTAGACAATCAGATAAGAATTAGAGTTATTCCTCTCGGCATAAATGGTATTTCTAATCTCATAATCCCTTAATATTGTTCTCACCAGGATGTGGCCGCAGCTAATCCCTGCGAGTTTGTTCTTGGGCAAATTTCAGGGAAGCCAGGGAGGTGAGGGAGGAGGGATTTGCCACCTTCCCTCTCCTCCCCCTCAGAACCTGTCCCAGGTACAAAGCAGGTGTGGAAGAGTTGGTCAGGCAGCAGCCCCTCTTGCCAGCAGCGGATGCTCATGCTAGGATGGAGATGTTTGTCTTTCACCACTGCTGCAAAGAGCCCCAGCAGGTTTTCCCATCTGTGTCCCTGCCCCTGGTTTGTCTCTTCTCTGAGCAGCTCTGTGGCACCAGCAGCAGGGTGCAGCCTGGTTTTGCCACTTGGCTGCTTTCCAAAAGTAGAGGCTGATCCCTGAGGAGCAGCCTGGGGCTTCTATGTGCTGAAGAGGTGCAGCAAGGGCATCATCTTGCTACTGTGGGGCTGCAAAGGTCAAGGTCCCCAGTCAGCTGAGGGTGGTAGATGCTTCGTTAGGACCTTGGGATGCATTTGGCCCTAATTTTGCATCCTCCTCAGCCTAGAGCTGAGAGAACCCCTTGTGTTGCTCCTTATCCGCTGTCCTGATGCTGGTGCACTGCATACAGCTGTGCCTTTCTCCAGCAACCCACAATGGCTTTCCTTCCTGGCCACCTTACAGGCACGGTTCCAGTGGAAAGATGGCTGGAAACCTTCCACTGTCTACCCAGAATAGTCAGGGATTGCCATTTCTCTTGTCCCTGCTGCGTCTTTCCTTACACAGCCCATGCCAGCTATGCCACTGGCAGACACTGGACGACAACAGGGGGTTGTACATAAGTTGCCATCAGGAGCTGGGATGAAATCCAGCCTGGGTTGTATCAGACTCCCATGCTGCCTGCAAGCCATGTGTATCCAACTGAGGTGTGGGGATGGAAAGCTCATCCTGGGCACCAGCCTGTCCCAGTGTGCAAGCATTGCAGTGAGCAGCTTGCAATGCAGGGATCAGCAGAGGGGTTGGGTGTCCCAGCCCCTGCAGACACACCTCTCTGCCCTTCTGAATCCCCTTTGGGTACCTCCTCTTTCACAGCATCTGTTGCTTCTCCTGCCCCTTCAAGTTTTTCCCCGTTTCTATTCTCCGGACAGGTTGGAGAGGCAGTACAACTGCTTCAGCCATGTCCTGGGCATCTGCATCTTGGCATTATGAAGGTGTCAGACATGGCTTGGTAGAAGCAAATACCCAACAAGTCCATGCCTGTCTGTGAGGTTTAGAGAGCTCCATGCTGGTACAACGTTCCCGTGGTATGGCTACATGGCAGGACAGGGCATGCAGGAGGAGGCAGCTTCACCTGAGGAAGCATGCCCATCATTGTCCCCTCAGTGTGCCTCACCCAGCATCCTACTCACCAGGGTACAAGGATCCCTCCCCTTTGCCGTGCTGAAACCTATCCATCACTGCCTTTCTTCCCTGAGCAATTTGTTACTATAGCTACGTTTTTCCATGCAGGGAGAGCTCAGATCTCTGCTGGGCTGAGGTCTCCCTCTCATTTCTGCACAGCTGGAAGGAAAGAAGAGGGCTTAGCCTGGAGGTCAGGCGTGGCAGGCAGTGCCCCATGGTTGCTGTGGTGCCAGGACTTAGGACACAGCAGTGCAGTGGTGCAACTTGTCCATGAGTCCCTTACTACTTTATCATAAAATCCTAAGATCATAGAATCATAGAATGTGCTGGGTTGGAAGGGACCCTTAAAAGGCATCTAGTTCAAACCTCCTGCAGTGAGCAGGGACATCTTCAACTAGATCAGGTTGCTCAGAGCCCCATCAAGCCTGACCTTGAATGTCTCCAGGGATGGAGCCTCCACCACCTCTCTGGGCAACCTGTGCCAGTGTTTCACCACCCTCATTGTAAATAACTTCTCCCTAACATCAGTCTAAATCTACCATGCTCTAGTTTAAAATCATTGCCCCTCAATCCTGTTACTTCATGGCCTTGTAAATAGTCCTTCTCCATCTTTCCTGTAGCACCCTTTCAGGTGCTCAAAGGTCACTATAAGGTTTCCCCAGAGCCTTCTCTTCTCCAGGCTGACCTTGCAAATACCAAAACTCTGACAAGTCCATGGGAAGAGAGGAGTGGATAGTGGTGCCTTGTAATCAGCCAGTGTACCACCATGGTGCATTCCCCTCCTATTCTCTGAAGAGTGGCAGCTGGAGAAACAGCTACTGTGTACTGGGAGTTGCTAGTTGTTAGATTCCAAAGGAGTTTGCTTAGAAAGGGGAAACAAATGGGATTTTCTACTCCCTGGCAACTTTAGAAAAATGCCCTGAAAGCCAGAACCAGATGAAAATTTTTGGTGAATGAGGAAATCAGAGAATTAAGCACTTGGATTCTAGATTTTGCTCATTTTATTTTTGTTTGATGAGGGTTTTAATGAAATTGGAGGAAGCTTCAAACGTAAAAGCACTGGAAACTCAGTCTTTCCCTTAAAATCACAAGAAGCAAAAAAAAACAAACCACAAAAACCCCAAAAAAGCTGCTAGTCTTGTCCTGTTCCCATTGGAAGCAAGCAAGCTGCAAAGCAGCCACAAAGGTACGAAACCTTTCAGCATGGCCAGATTCCTGGTGTTCACTTGGGCGAGGTGTGGGGAGGACAGTTTGCTCTGTCCCCATTTGGGTGGCCTCTTGGCCACGAACAGGCACTGCCCGCAGGTGTGCCCACGTCAGCTGGAGAGGAGATGGGTCCATAACTGTGGGTGAGTGGGTGACCAAGCGCCCGTCTGGGCACCCTGGGGCTGGTATATGTGCAGAGCTGCCAGAACAAAGCAAGGGCTTACCAAGCCCTGAGAAATGAGAGTTAGGAAGGTGATGGGTAAACTTGTCCACTAGCACTGGGACCACATGCCTCTGCCCCTTCCTGTGCCAGGACAGTGCTCTCCTAATCGCTGGGATTTCCCTCCCTGTGGAACTGCCACCTCCCTGCCTAGAATTTGTCCTTGTCTTGTGCCAAATCCTGGTCAGAGAGCCCCTGAGGGGACAGGGAAATGTCCCAGCCTGGCCTGTGGGATAGCTCTGGCCTCAAGCTGTGCCAGCATATTGAAAGATGCCATAGGGCATCGCATAGGGAAACGTCTGGAAGGCAGTGACAGCATCCCCAGAACTCTGATGACCTCTAGAAGTGGATTGCACCCGTGTTATCTCCATCCCTGTGAACAGCCCAATCCCTATCTTTTAAAACTCGTTCAAACCAGCCCTTTTTCTCCTTGGGGCTGGGATAACGTCTCTGCACACAGCCAAAGGCCGTCCTGGCTCCACAGTAATCATCCAGAGCTGCACCAGGAAAGGCAGATAATTACATTCAGGCCCTCGCTTCTCCCCTAGCAAGCAGATGCAGAGAAGCAGCAGTCCTGCAGAGACTTTATTTGGGGCAGGGGGCAGAAATTTAGGTCTTGATCGTCCCCATAGCAGCTGCCTGGTATGTGGCTGCTGAGCTGAGGACCTTCTCCCCCCTATCCAGCCATGCCTCGCTGGCTTATCATTTTCAATCCTATCAGAAACAAAACTGCTGCTGCTTAATGCTTCATTACAGGCTGTTATGTGTCTCTTGCACTGCCCAAGAGAGCAGCAAGGAGGGCTCTGACTCTATTTAATAACTGTTTCATGGTTCCTAATTGACAGATAAAAATGCTACTAACTCAGTTTCATCGAATATAATCCATGGGCAGGAGCAGCAGTGCCCTTCTGGAGCCTGGGCAGCAGCGTTGTTTTGACACAGGAAACCCGTTAACACGCCGACCTGCCATTGCGATGATGGGTTTTCACCTCACTTTTTTCTCGGTTAGTTTTTGGCTTTTATGACATTGGGGGAAGATGGTGGGAAGGGATTTGAGGAAAAGTAGCTGGAGCAGATAGAAAAAGTGAGATGGTGGCTGGTGCTTTATTTGGGGAGGGACTCTTCCTGCAAGGGTCTGCAGCACCCCTGGCACAGTGCTTTGCAGAGAGTGTTGGCTTTGCACCACATCCCTGTAAAGCTCTGTCTCTGGTCACCTCAGGGCTGTGCTTCATGCCAGCAGGTCCCCAGCCCCGGGACTGTCACCCTGTGGCTGTCAGGCTGAGGCACAATTGTGCATGGGGAAGATCTGCCAAGCCTTTCAGCTCTGGTAGGAAAGTCCCTGGACTTGCTCAGGGGAAGCAGGAAGGGATTTGTTCTTGTAAATTTGGAGATGTCAGGAAACTCGGGCATTTCTTTGTGCACTGCGTGGTTAGCAGGATCTCATCAGTGCCAGGGGGTTTCCCATGCCCCTCTTCGCTGGTGCAGGTGACAGAATGACCCAGACTTCTTCCATGCTCTGCATTGAGAAATGTCAGCCAGACAGACCCTTGCTCTCCCCAGGGATGTACATGCTGTTACTCCATCAAAAATGCAGGGTCAGGATGTGCAAATACTAACAAGTAGGGTTGCAGAGGTGGGATTCAAGAGCCTGAAGCCTGCTATTTAACCCAAACACTTGGGGACGTGGTTTATCTATTCCCACCTGGGGCCAAGAAGAAAAAATTTTCTTTGGAAATGAGATTTTTCAGGTTTTCTTTTCCCATCACAGTGGCTCGAAAGTTAAATACCAGCTGGGTGTCCCACAGGTATTTGTGACTGCAGGAGAGGTGGGATTGTAACTGTGGTGAGAGCAGAGTAATTCCCAGGCGGTGTGGGCAGAGGTGGAGTTGTGAAGAAGTGTCGAGGGCCTCTGGCTCTGTACAGAGCAAAGCAAATCTGACTGCAGCTGAAGGCATCCTGGGAGGATGAGAGGTTATTAGTAGTGATTGCTTCAGGGATAACACAGAAGATACTGATTTAAATAAAAATCACAGTAACAGCAGCTCTAACAGGACCCTGTGGCTCAGTTGGAGGAGAATCGGAAGCAGAGGAGCTGGAGCGTTTCCTAGCTGCAAATATTGTGGAGAGAGCTAGGGCTGCTGATCCTGCTCCTGAGCGGACCAGGAGCAGGGACAGAGTCACAGGTGCTGTGCCAGAGGATGCCTAAAGAGCCTTTCTGCATCTGGGTTAGAGGCTCAACACATCATGACCTGCGCAGGAAAGTTTGTAGCTGCTGAGAGCCACAGCGGCAAGAGTCGGGTATCCATCACCTTAGCCAGTCAAAGGGCTGGGATGGAGGTCAGATTCCCGTGGTGTTAATCAGCTGCATTCCTCCCCAGGGTTAACAA
Source organism: Apaloderma vittatum (assembly GCF_000703405.1). Taxonomy (NCBI): domain Eukaryota; kingdom Metazoa; phylum Chordata; class Aves; order Trogoniformes; family Trogonidae; genus Apaloderma; species Apaloderma vittatum. Next base: position 5,998 of record NW_009712701.1, read on the forward strand.
AATGTGTTGGGCTTCAGCAGCCACGGCTATCTCTGGCCTCAGTCTTTGCAGTGATTAACTGCACTGAGGATGCTCATTTTGAGTGGCAGAAAGCAAAGGCTAGGGGGCTCCAGCCACCTGCGGACAGCTTCAGCTGCTCACTCATGGGAGAGGAGAAGGCTCATTTCGCGGCCACACTTCATACCACAAATACTTTTACCGATGGGGTGCGAAGGGGTGATAAAATGCTACCAGCTGTCTCCATAGACATCTAAACATTGATTTCACAGAATCATAGAATCATAGAATGGCTTGTGTTGGAAGGGACATGAAAGATCATCTAGTTCCAACCCCCTGCCATGGGCAGGGACACCTCGCTTTGGATGAGGTTGCTCAAAGCTTTGTCCAGCCTAATTTTGAACACGCACAGGGATTTGTTGTTAGAGGATCCAGCAGACCTGTACAGTTCCTTTAGCTGGCTGTAACTCTCATGCCATGTACAGCCACCTGCAACAGCTCTCATCGTGATACACAGACGTGTCGTGCTGTGCTATTGGCAAATAGAGACTTGATGCCAGATAATAGCCAATCTGTCAAGATAAAATGTAGTATGTAACAGAAGGGTTTCTCTACTCCAGGGATTTTTCTGCTGGCAGTTTTTGGAATGTTTCTTTCTGGTCACTGTTCTTCCATGGGAATCAGGCATTTTGCAGAAGAAGCATCCCATGCCCTTCAGCTTTCCCATCAAATATGATGGGCAGACCATCTGCTGGACCTGCAGCACCAACAGCACAAGCTGCTCCAAGGTAGCTTCGCATTACCAGACCTCTGTCACTGAGTATCTTCCTGCTCAAGGGAATTTAAACCACCTGGAGCAACTCCCTCTGTGAGGACACAGCTTCCCTGGGGCTAGCTTGCATCCTCATACTTGCATCGAGCAGCATCTGTCGAGTGCCAGGCTCAATCCGGCACATTCACACATTAGAGTGGGTGAATGGAGGTACCAGTTCAGCGCAGATCTTGCCCACTGGGTTGGCTCAGGAGCATTACAGACCTGAACAGCATCAGGCACTCTCTGAGGGCAAGAGAAGGTGAGAAAACAAACCTGCTTGGCATAGCTAATGAGAGTGTGCAGATGCCAGGGCTGTGGCTAGGAGTTCCTCGTTGCTTTTTCTGGGGTTTTCACTGGTACCATAGTCTCTGCTTGCACTCAGACTTTGCGTAAGGGCAGTCATTCAGGTTTAACGTCCCCATAAATGATGTATGTGGATTCTTCTCCAGATCAACAAGACCTTTTTGCAGGCATGGAGTTCCCAGTGCAGTGCTGCTGGTGCTTTGCAGCCCTCCGGCAGCACCCTAGTGCTCTGCGGGACCCTTGAGGTTCTTCTTTCAACATGGAAAACCCCAAATGGAGCAAAACCAATGGAAATGCTGCAGAAGCAGACAAAAGCCAACTGTCTGGGGCTGCACAAGCCCTGCTGTCAGTGAGTCCCACCCAGCGGTACTATAAGCCTGGTGTCAGGCAGCATCCACAGCAGGGGTAAGGATATTTCCAGCACTCTTAGAGGCAGGTTTACAGTGCTGGGATACTCTCCAGCCAAAACACTTGGGTTCAGATTTCTACCAACCCACCTCATTTCCTCATTTGTTTTAATCTCCTAGCAAAAATGAAACCATTGGCCACTTTGACAAGCTCCTTGCCTGGAATTAAATCACTACCTCCTAACCACTGGTGGTCCTGGGCTGGCTTGTTCCAGAGGGGGGACAGTAGACAGTAAAATTGCAGCTGGAGACCTGCAGCTGAACAAGCAGCCTTGCCCCTAAGCATGGCGAGGTGACTGATCCAAATGTCCTTAAACCATGGGCAGAGGCATGTGTGTGCATCCTCTGAAGTGTCTCTCTGATGTGGGATGAGAGGGAGATGTGGGGCACCGCTGCTGCTGCCTGCCCTGTGGTGGGACCCTTGTCAGGGCCCTGCCCCTGGGTGAATCCCTCTCTGAAGGACAGTGGAGCTGCCAGGAAAGTACTCAGCCCTGATGTAAAGACTACCAGTGGCAGGGAATCCACTGGAGCCTTTAGCAAGCTCTTCCATGGTTTAATTACCCATGTGTTGAAAACACCATTTGGCTTGGTCAAATTTGTGCACCTCTGTCTTTGTCCGCTTGGGTTCATTTTGGCAGATGGAGGGTCAGGACAGTGGAGTCAAGCACACCACCCACACCACCAAGCCACAGCCAGCCTGGCTTTGCACATCATGCTGACCCTGGGCCACAGAGGCATCGTGTCTGAAAAGTTAAGGGGTTTTCTAGCACAAGTGCTTTGGCTACTCTCCCTCTATAGCCATGAAAATGCTGGAGTCAAGTACCCCACATAGAGGAAAGGCGCATTTTGCCTTCCTCAGGTGCCTGTCTGTCCTCACTGAGCACAGCAAGAGCAGAGACAAGCTGCTTGGCTTGGCCAGCTCCCACTTAAGTGGTTAAAGACAGATAACAGCAACCCTGGGAGCATCAGCCTAGCTCTTCAAAGAGGTGAATCCATCCAGCTCTCCACTGCTTTCCTACAAAAACTCTCTCCCCCAAGTTCGGCTCCCCTCGGGCTGTCCTCTTATCTCGCTGGCATCCGTCTGGACTCAGGGCTTAGGGAGGGCAGGATCTGCCCTGCACACCTCCATCACTGGGGGAGATGCACCCCAAAGGGGATCACTGGATTGAACAAGCACTAGCTTGTGGATTTTTGAGCAGAAACAGGTTCTGGGCCAAAGTGGTTAATGTGGGGACATTTTGTTCAAGCCACACAGGGAAAGGGCTCTGCAGCTGCAGGTAAGGTCCCAGTGATTGCCCAGGCACAACCCTCCACAGGATCACCATTAGCATCCCCCTGTCTAACACCACCGGCACTGCCCCTTCTGGGTTACAGGCAGTGCGGGGTCTGTAACAGCCTCGTTATCCCAGTAGCTGCACGGCAGCTGCTCCAGCACTGGGTACAGCCTTGCCCCCGTGCATCAGTGTACAAGAGCTGAGCCTATGTCTCAAATTTTCTAAATCCTGCGCTGTTCCATGCATTGAGAGGCATCCTGCATCTTGGGAGGCTTTTGGCTATGCTAGGGCCAACACCCCCATCTTGAGTGCAACCTCCAGTTCAGAAAGACCTTTCCTCTTTTCTGCATCTCTTTGGGATTTTGGGTGGCTTTCCTTATGACGATCTATTGGTAGAGTTACTTTTAATAGTACATATCTGGCGTGGAGTGGGATAGACCACTCCAATTCTGGCTGGCACGTTGTAAATCTCAACCAAAAAGCAAAGTGCAAAGGGCCAGGAGGGTGGGGGATGAAAAAAAGCAGAAGGAAGAGACCATTTTCCCAGAGCCCAAAGCAGGCAGGGGTGGGGAGCAGGAAAAGCAGGGTCGTATGGTTTGCTGGGGCAGAGTGTGCAGTTGTTTATACTGGAAATGAGTTTCTGTTTATTGCAAGCTATGGTGGGGAGACCACAAAGTGAACGTAAAACAAAATGGGAAGGGTGTGGGGAAAGTAAGGGGAGGGGGAGCGGGTGCCTTTGACAAACTCCAGAAGTCACGTCCAGTAATAAATCAAGCCGCGATCTGTCCCAGGATACGGGACCCAGAACATCTGCTTGGGCTGCGGGGAAGCCGGGCAGGCGAGAAGGGCTCTCCCAGCCCTGCCTGGGGCCGGGTGGGGGGGCACAGGAGCTTGGGCAGCTCAGTCACCCATGGGTGCTGAGCCCACCGATGCTCACATGCAGACAGAGGTGAGGCTGGACTGAGCACCCAGGTTGACTGGGACGCATGAAGAGGTGCACGCAGGGCTCAGAGTTTGTCAGGCATCCCCATTCAGCCTCTCCATCCTCAGTGTCCATCCTTTGGCTGCTCTGTAACTCCATTTCTCTAGCTGCAAGGTGGCAGAGGGTGTCTTTCTCCCATTTATCACTTCTCTCAAGCTTTGCAGCAAATACCATAGGGGAAGGCAACTCCTGCAACGACTCAGAGCTGGGGCATGGCATAGGTGCCACTGGTCAGGGAGGCCCCCAGCCCACTCTCACAGCAAAAAAAAAAGCAGGAATTAGTGTGTTATTGGGGCTGGTGGTGAAATCAGAGAAAAATCTCCCTATAGCCCCACCGGGGCCAGCATCACATCCATTCTTTGTACAGGCTTTGAAGGTATTAAGTGGTAAAGATTTTGGTTTCACATCTGAATCCAGCTGCATTGTTGTGAGAAACCCTTGTAGATTATTGCTCTTGACCAATCCTTCACATATAATCTGTTGCTGTGGGTTTAGTTCTTCGGAAGGGGTGATGGATGCTTCTTTTGCAGATTTAAGCATTCCCCTCTTCTTCTTCCTTTTCTTTTCCCCTTCCTTGGAAAATGGATCCTATTAACTGCTGCAGATGACACAACACATGCCAATACATTTGCAACCCATTTGGCTCACAGTGAGGTCTGTATTCGAGCTGCAAACTTCCCCAAGGGTCCAAGTAAAGCATCAGGATAGGGAGGAGAAACAAAGACCGTGCATCTCCCCTCCGGGTTCTTGCCCAGTTCTTGCCTTTCCAGCCCATATTAGTGCAGAAAGCAGGAGAGACAGCCACGAAGATGCGTGTGTGAGCTATGACCTCAAGTCATTTGCATTTCATTATGCCCAGCTGTGGCTGACTGCTGTGCCCTAACGTCGTGGGTGTTGCTACAGGAACTGCTCCTTGAAAATGCCTGTGAGCAACTTTCTGGGCACAGAGCAGGTACCAGGCTGTGCCTCCAGCATCTCCCAGTTGCAGACAAACCTGAAATCCTGAAGTGTTGAATCCTGGGCAGGTTCAACCGCCTGTCACTGCTGGAAAGGTCAGAAACTTTGGCAACATCACAGCTGGTTCTCCACTTACTCAAGGCATGCTGACTTCCTTCCCGTGCTGCTGGTGGCATATATGCCATGGGACAGACCTAGTTGCATTGGCCTTAAGCCAGACAGACCTGCTTTCTCTGCTCCAGGAAAGGATAGCAAGGTGTTTGCTGAAACCAGATTGCCCTGGCCTGTCTGATTTTCCCCAGCATATGCTTGCATCTCTCATCTGCAGCCTAGTCCCTGCTCTCAGACCTGTCACCACTCTTCACCTCATCTCGTAAGGATGCTGAGCCCTCTGCGAGCATCAAGGAGAGAGTTGTCCCTGTTGCAGGAGGCCTTTGCATTGCACGCAGTAGCAGTGTGCTCCAGGTCCACGACAGGGCAGCAGGGCTCATGTGAGCCAGGACACTGCAGCATCTTTCTGCTGCTGGCAATATCTGGGCTATGGGGCTTGCTTTTCTTGTGTAATTTTCTGTGCAACGCTTCAGAGAGCACAGCGAAATCCTTCACTGGCTCTAATAATGTTTCCCTCCAAAGCTCTAGGGTATTTCCCCCCTCCCCATCCTTGTGAAGTCACGCTTCACGTCTGCTGAAATCCTATCAAATACCTCCTGAAATCCCCAGGAGCCCCTACGACAGTTTATTGCAAGTCCAAGACTGTTTGACCTTGGAGCGGGGGAGAAAGGCAGGAGAAAAAAGAGCAGCCCTGGGCATCCCTGCCAAACCCCTTGATCCTGTGCTGAGCCTCTTGCAGAGACTACAGCCCGGTCAGCAATCAGTCCTAGCCCATCAGTGGGGTGTCTGGACACCATGCCCTCCTCTCCCCTCTGCCTCAGGTCTCCTGAGGGTCTCTTGCTGCACTGGGCAGTGCCGCTGCATGCACAGTGTAAAAAAAGCAGCAAGGTCCCAGTCACTTGTGCGTGGTTCCTGCTCTGGCATTCTGCTCCCCTCACACTGCTCAAGAGAGATTTGAGGACCTCCCAGTGACAGCTCAGTCCCCAGCTCTGGTGCTTTGCAAGAGAGTTGCCCGCCCCATAGGAGCTCTGTGCTGAGGGTTCCCTCCAGCTCTCAGGAAATAATTAAAATACTTGTATTTTTTTTATATAACAATAACTGCTTGTTACTTGTTCTTTGCTGGAAGGGAATCAGAGGATGCGTGAGAAGCTGCTGTCCTCCACGAGGAGGGACAGGCTGTGCTGAGCATCCATGTTATCGCTGCCAGGGCAGGGCCAGCCACGATGCTGCTCTTGCCACTGATCTGGTGCCAATGCAGTCAGGAAAAGCACGTTCACTTCCGAGGGTTTCGTTGCTAAAAGGCCATTGATAAATTACAGGGAGTCCAGACAAAAATTGATTAAAGGATTAGAAGACAGCGTATGACCTAAAGGGGAGATTAAGGGAATTTAGTGAGGTGCTCACTGCAGAGTGGAGCAGGGGAGGGAAGCAAGGAGGGAAGAAAATGAAAACAACCTTGCGAAGATTTTACAGGTGATGATTAGAGTGGGTGAAAATAGTTGCAGTGAGTAATTGAGTTGGTTTGTGCTTCATGCCTCATTTTGCAAATTGTGGGCTCTCACATAGCTGGGAAGGGGCTGTTCAAGCTGCTGGAGCTGCCCTGACTGTGCACAACAGGAGCATCCCGTGGGGTTTGCTCGCTGCCACTTGCAGAGCTTTAAGCATCGAGCCAGGATTTGAGGAAGATGAGCGTCATTTTCGTAAAGCAAAGAGCCTTTTTTTAGCTCCATTTCTTTACAGATGGGCTGAATAATGGGACCTCCCTTGAAGTCCGCTGAGTTAAGGATGCGGCTATTACTTCCAAATGCAGTGAAGTCTGGGGTTGTGTGACTTAGATCATCCTGAGGATCTCATTGCCATACAAAAAGAATGAGGCCAGTGCCTCATTCAGGCCTGAGGTTAAAAAAAAGACATTTGTAAAGAGAGCAGTGGTGCTGAGCAGTGGTATTAACTCAGAAGATATCTCAGCTCACCCCTTCCAGAAGTGCTGCACTCCTCGGGGTTTCATCCCCTTGGAGCATTCCTTTGGATGAGCTGCTGAGACTGATGCTCTGAAGTTGGGCACCCTCCTTGCTACTTCCACCCCATGGTACCAGCAGCTGGGGATGTTTCTGTTGTTAGTGACATGCCTGACTGTTATTTTCTTGAAGTCAGAGAGTGGGCAGCTAAAGACTCCTGTGGACACCTCATTTCCTGGGACAAATTAAGCATCTTCTTTGATGCACATCATTAATCAGCTAGCAGCATCCTTCAGCATCCTGAACAGTGTCACCAAGTAGTGCTACCTTCTAGAGTGTCTGTGTCACCCCATCCCCACACAGGGTCTGGTGCTGTGATTTTCTGGGGTATATTATGCAGGATGTATGGGGTGAGCCAAATGGCTTCACTAGACATGGCAAGGAGGCTGGCTGCTGCTCTGGGGACTTGCATGGATTTGGGATGGGAACAGCACAGAAACAACCATTTGAATCTCCTTCTGGCCCTGTCTTAGCTCTCTATAGCCAACTCTGGTCTCTCTTGGGTGACCTCTGGTTCCAGCCCAGCTGTTTTCACAAGGCACCTGCAGTTGGTCTCCCAGCAAGACTGTGCCAATGACAAAAAGTTGGGTGAAGCCATGAGGGTTGCAGAGGCTGTGGCTCTCACACGTGAATCGCTGCATGGTTGCTGGGGCTGAGGCACAGGCTGTGGATCAGCCCCACAGAGCAGTGTAGCATCTCATGAGGAGAACAGTGGTGTGGGACAGAAGGACCGTCCCTAGGATGTGAGTTGGTGGCCAGGGAATGTTGAATCTGCATGGAAGTACCTAGATGCAACCTGGATTGTCCAACAGAGGGTCAGCTTGAGGATGAGCAATCAGTTCTGTTGCCTGTGCAGACACCTGCTGCCTATGCAAGGGGCTACCTGCACGCAGATGCCCACTTTCAGGTCCCCTCTACCGACTGAATACAAGGTGGGTCAGCTGGGGTAGGCAGGAGGGTACTGTGGGGTCTGCCTTGTGAGGGAGCGGGAGAACAGTGTGCAGAGTTTCCTCTAGTAAAACCTGTGGGAGAGAAGAGGGTGTTTTTTCATAAATGCTGAAGGAAAGAAGATTTTTCCGCAAAAGGTAGTTGTTGGTGCAAGAAGAAAGTGGATGGGGGGATTTGTCTGTTTACTAACCGTTTCTGTCAGCTCCTTTTCCTGCCCAGGCAGGAGAATAGAAGCTCCAAAATGCCCCTTTCTCTCCTCCAGAGAGTCAGAGATCTCTTAATTCTTCCTCTCCATTCCCTTTGCAGTGAGAAACACCTCTGCCAGCAGGTATCCCCCTTGCTGGGATAGTGCTGAGAGCAGCCTGGGGAAGAGCAGAAAAGAGAAGGGTACGCATCCAGGCTGCATCTTGAGAAAGATGGAGAGAGAAGAGGCATTTTTGGAGAGCTGCTGTCTGTTAGAGGCAGCTCCCACTCCCCCACTGGGAGTGATAGCTGGTAATATTCGTGGCTAGCTTGTTGGTCAGTATATGACAAAGAGCTTGTAGCTTCCCTCCAGAGGCTCCTCTTGGATAAATATACAATTTCCAGGAGTTCTGGTGGGATAACTTTTCCGAGGATACATGGCTGCTGGTGATCCCAGTTGTGTCTGATTGCATCTGTTATTTTCCCTGTCTTCTCCACCTGGGGAGGCCAGAAGGATGGATTGCTTTCTCGCAGCCTTTCAATGAGGTGGTGGAGGCGGCAGGGGCATTACATGGTGTAGATTTTGCAGGGGATTTGTGCCTGCATCTGGGAAAAGAGAGAGAAGAAGACAGTGAGTTCTTTTTTGCAAGCCCAGCAGGGATGGAGGCAGGGGGCTGCTGTCGCACAGACCCTTGGACCACCTGATACATGCCAGGGAGCCCTTGGGGACACCCTGTATGCCCCCTTCATAACCAGGCCAGGGAAGACACTGCCCTCCCACACAGCAGGCAAGGATATTCCCTAACTCTCTGGCAGCTATCCCAGCTGAGCTCCTGGAGCAGATTTCCTGGATTCTGCTCAGACTTGCGCTCCAGGGCTGTGTGTTGCTCACAGCTGGTGTAGGCTGTGATAGGGCACAGCAGAAGCCAACACTTCAGAGCAGTTTGGGGCTGCTCTGATCAAACCAGGAGGAGCAGGGTGGGGTACCAAGGGAGGCAGCTACACCTCTCTGGAGATGGGGTCTGTGACATGATCCCCCATGCACTGACCATGAGCTCCGTGGAGTGAGGAGCAGCTGCTGGGGGACCCGTGTGGGTGCTAAAAAGTGTTTTTCTCCTGTTCTGCCTTGGCACAGTGCATCCAGCCCTGTGTCAAGAAGAAGCGTTCCCCGAATACAGAAGCTATTTTGCCAGGGACTCGGAAAGCCCCCTGCAATTCATGCCCCACATCATTCCTGGGTATTTTATAAGAGATATGCAGGGCAGCCTGGCACCCCTGGATGCTCCTGCCCTGAGCTGCAGGTAGAGACACGCTCTCCATCCTTGGAGCCTTCCTCGGCTCCATGTGCCGGCACTTTGCCCTGGGATCTGCACAGTCCCTCACCCCAAACCACTCTTCAGGTCTCCGGGAGCTGGACGGAGGCCCCGGCAGCTCAATCCCAGAGCAGCTGGTTATGAAGTTTGGTCATTACTGCCCGGGGGCTGTGTGCGAACCAGTGACCTTGCTCTGAAATGGTTTATGTTACATGCAAATCCCCTCGCAGAGGTGTTGGGGGAGGAAAGCCGGCCTCGCCGTGAACTCCCCGGGCTGGAGAGCCAACCCCAGGGCTGCAAAGGGCTTCCCGTGCCTGGTGCTTTTGCCGTGCTGCCACGTCCTGCTTCACTGGCGTACCCTTCCCAGGTGTGCCGCACCGAGCACCGTGAGACCCGGCCCCGCTCGAGGCCTGGCGGTGCTACCGTTATACACAAAACAATAATCAGCTGCCGTAACAAGGACGCAGAGTAGCTGATCTGGCCTCCCTGCTGTTGTGCCGGCTCCAAGTAGAAACAGCTGCATTTGGTTTGGTTAAATGTTTTATTTACTCTCAATTATCCCAGATAACAGATTTGCTTTCTTTGGTTCAATATTTAATACTGTTTCAGAGCAAAGCTGCTCTCTGGTTTTTGACAGAGGACGGGAGGGACTTTGTGCTGTGGTCTGCTCCCAAGCGAATGCTGGAGGCACCCAGAATCCCCACTGCATGTCAGTCCCTGAGGCCTCCAGCATCCCAAGAACAAGGCCACCTGCAGGACCACAGTTGGGTTTTGGGTGCTGGTGTGCCAGACAGGATCTCCAAGGACCCGTGTGGGCATTCCTCTGGAACAGCATTGCTGCTGGAGGGAGTCAGCTCCGCAGCTGGGAGCAAGGGGGTCTGTCACAGGTGCTTGATGGCTTCACCTGCCTAAATCACCTTCCTACTGCATCCCGCACCTTGGAGAGCATTTCCAGAGAGGGTTTCCATGCCACCCAGCCACCCCACACCTGCCACAGTTGTCAGAAACTCTCTGCTCTTGCTCTTTCGTCTCACTGCTTATCCAGGCTTGCTCACTCATTTTTTGAAGGCTCAAGACCTGCCAGGTTTGACAAGCAGCTCTGCTGTGCCACGAATAGCATGGCCCTGTGCAGCATAGGATAAAACAAATGCCAGTGAGCCTGTTATCAGGCTGTCCTGCTACGAGGCAGCTTTTAGGTCTAGGAGGTTGCATTGCGATTTGGGCTTAAAGCTGGGCTCAGAGGTCTCTCTCCTCTACAAGCAATGCCTTGCCCAAAAATTTACAGCACTGCCTCTTGATGCGTGCGCTGAATTTTCTGCAAGGGAAATGAGAAAATCCATAGCTTGGTTTACGAGCCCCAATCAGTGTAAAACAGGGCCTTTTAGAAATTTATCTTTTGCTGAGTCCACCTTTTTCTCCGGCACCTTCTGGGGAATAAATTTTTGCTCTTCAAGGCTGGGAAACTGGCTCCTACGTGGCAGCGGGGTCGGCTGACTTCGGTTACAGCTGCAGGGGTCCCTGGCCCATTTTGGGAACTCCCAGGGAGATGCTGCAATGTGAGGATGTCAGGGCTGGTCTAGGTGCTGGATGAGTGAGGGCACCTCTGGTGTTCAGCCGGAGTGGCTCACACTCCAGAGGGATATGTCTCTGGTGTCTAATTTCAAGTGGGAGGAATGTTCCCCTAAAAGTGTGCTTTGCTAAGGCTGAAATGGCTTACACTGGCTGGGAGAGACCTGGACCATGTCTCCATCACTTGCTCAGATCAGGGCGGGACGAGCCCATCTTATTCTGTGCCCTTGCACCCCTGGGCCATCACTTTCATGAGTTTTGTCACATTAATTAATTTTGATTTTAAAAAGTACCATGTGCTTAAGCCTTCTTGAAGAAGTGGTGGTTATGAACATGGTGTTCCCAGAATGCAGAAGCACCACCTGCCTCTGTATTGCCCCACTGCTGTCCCCAGTACTCCTCACACTCACCCTTATCCAAGAATAGCCTGGACAAGGAGTAATAAAGCAAAACTGGAGCTTCACCTCTCTCCCTTTCGCCAGTGATGAAATACAGCCGCAACCCTTCATTTGCACCATCCAGAGCCGTGCTGCACAGGTGGTGCACGGCAGGCGGATGCTCCCCTGATCCACTGGGCAGTAGAAATATGATTTATTCATCGTTGTTTTCCTTTGTTGTTTCCTACCAACCTGATGTACACAGACAACTTTAGAAAAGCGCCATTAGATAAATAATACATCGTGATTGCAGCCAGTGTGTACATGACAAAACATCTGTGTCGGTGTGGGCACAGACAGGGAGTTGTGCTGCTCTAGTGCATGTGTGCAAACTCAGGGCCAGCATCTCATGTCCAGGTGGGTCCCTGTTGTGCCCTCCAGCCTCTGCAGCTTTGCTTTCGCTTGCTACCGTGCCTTTTTATCTATCAGCACAAACCCCACTGCCTGCAAGGTCACAGCTGTGGTGCCAAAAAGAGTCAGCGTGTGAGGATGTGGAGGGCATGTAAGGTACAGGCAAGAGATAGGGTGGCAATCGTGCCATGGGTGCTGGGGAGAGGCAGGGATGCTAACAGCGGGGGTGTGGCAGCAGAACCGCGTCAGTGCTGGAGTTATCCCCAAATACTGGGCAGCACGGGGGTCCTGCCAAGTGCAGGCAGGCTGTGTCATGGCTATAGCTCTAGCACAAGCACAGGCTGCTCTCATGGACCTTGGAGGCTTTGTGGACCTCAGACTAGCATGATGAGTTATACAGGTGACCCCACAAGCACGCTGTAGGATTGGTATCCCCCAGCAGCCCGGTGCCTGAATGTGCCCCGAGTGCATCAGAAGAAACACCTCCTACAGAAGTCTTTGAGAGACCTCTTAAAAGTTTTATTGGTACTATTTTTTTTTGTATCCCTTCACCTGTAGAGCAAGGCATCTTTAGTAGGTTCAGCCCTCAGCAGGAGAGGAAAATTATAACTGATCCATTTCAGAAACCTCTAAAAATGACCTAAAATAACTTTTCTATATATAAAAATGCCACGATTTTAATGTCCATTATCTCATGACCTAGCAGGGCTAGAAAAAGCTATTGTAGATCATTTTTAGTGGTTTCTAAAATGGATTGGTCACACTTTCCCCCTGCACAGTGGGACTTCGGGGTACAAGGATGACTGGACTTTAGAGATGGGGCAGGAGACAAAAACTTATGTCTGTGCTGATGGATCCAGAGCTGTTTTATCCTTGAGGACCACTTGTTGTGCTTTCTCCAGCTGAGCAGAAATGCCAAAGCTGATCAAGTGACAGCTATTTCCAACAAGCTGAAGAGACAGTGGTCAAATGCATGCAAAGCCTGGGACACAACGTGGTGGGAAAGCCACCTCCGTTCCTGCTGCTGGCCTTCTGCAGGGTCTAGAGAAATTATGACCCTGCCACTGGCTTTTGATGCCTGGCACAGCTCCAAATTTTGCCAGAGTGCTGCATGGCTTGCAAGCAGTGTGCCTGGGTGAGATGTGCCTGACTGATGCAGCCTTTCATCCCCTTGTCTCAGGCTTTTGCAGCAAGGCTGGCTGGAGCCTAAGCTGCTGGTAAACCACAACAGACGGGCATTAAATATGTTGGGTTTTCAGAGAGGACATCAGCAGAGCACGTGGGAGAAGTGGCTTCCTGCCATGCAAGAGGTTAATAGACAGATTAGAGAGGGCAGGCGCTGTTTGCAGCTAAAGGAAAGGAGCTCTGCCTTTATAGAGTTCAGCAGCTACATGAGGCGATGGGGAAGTAAATATTTGCCAGGATTAGGGAGGCTGCGTGCAGAAGCCTGGGGAGAAGTGCCCGTGAAGGGTCAATGTGTTGCTCGGACTGTTTTCAGCATTGGGCAGGGGCTGAGAACTGGACAACAGCTGGAGGAGGATGGAGGAGGTTGGAGCAGGATACCCTGCACCCCAGAGGCACTGCCCAAAGCCTCAGGGCAGAAAAAGCCTTTAATGCTCCCTTGATGGCTTTGTTTTCCTCACTGCCTTTCTTGCTCTTTCCATCGGCCGACAGGCTGGCCAACCTCCAAAGACAGCATTACGGAGCGCTGGATCGATTGGAGCCTGCAATTTTATTTGCTCTTTTTAAGAGCCTTTGATGGGCAGCACGAGCTGAGCCGGTGAGCACCTTTCCTGGGAGAGGAGGGAAGAGGACCGGGGCTACAAGCCACCATCTCCCACAGGAGATGGGGACCCTGCCACCAGCCTGGAGAAGGCACTGTGGCAGAGTGGGCAAAGACAGCCCACCTTGCCACATGCACTATGGCAGCTGAGAAAAGGCTTGCAGCCCTCTCCTTAATGCTGCCTGGTGGTCATGGTCAGGGTCACCCATGTAGGGTCAGGGTCACAGTCCCGAGTGACAAATTGCACTGACTCTGTGCTCTCCCCTGGGGTGGACTTTCTGCTCATCAAAGTAGAAAGTGGAGCAGTTGCATGACATGCCCCTTGCAACATGACTGTAGTTCTGGGACTGATGGCTCTTTGGACAGATGACGGTGGCCGGAGAGTCCCCATGAAACAGCTTGTACCTGCCCAGAGAGGGCAATGACTGAGGTGAGACAGGCTTCATAGGTGAGATAGCATCAACCCTTCAGCTGCAGTGAGCTCAGGATGCTGCACAGGCATCAGCGTGGCAGAGATACAAGGGTCATTTTGACCCCCTTCCCCATGCTCTCCTTCCATCTCTACCTTGCTAAAAGACACCAGAGGATGAAAGGTGGAGGATGCTGTGGTCACAGAGACTAGAAACTGCATTCTGGGGCCCCTGTCTTGGAGGAGAGGACAGGATCATCAGGGCATTCAAGGTTGTGCAAAGCGGGCATCCTCAAAGGTGGTTGTGGAGTGGGGGTGGAAGAGGGGAGCAGTTTGGACAGCCCCCCTTCTCCCAGCAAAGCAAGCCTGGAGGCATGAACCCACCCCAGCCTCCTCGATGGAGGAACTAGCACCCATCACCAGAAACCAGATCCGGCGTAATACTGAAGACAATGCAGATTAATCATCCTCAGATGGACTCGTTGCGACTCGGTGTCAGTGCAGCTTCTGGGGCTGTGCGGGCAGGGCAGAGCCTCCTCCTCGGGCAGGGACCTTGCAGGATTTTGGAGATGCTTATACAAGCCTCTGCTGTCTCTACCCGGCTCCCCGGCTGGCTCGTGGTGTGAGATAGCTGAGGACAACCAGGGAGTCGGGCGAGAGGCCCACGGTAGCATCCTCAGCATCCTTCCCCCACCATGAAATAGCCCTCCCAGCCAAAATACTTCCAGCCCCAGCCCGCTTTGCTGCGTGCCAGCCGTTTGCTGCGTGCCAGCCGGGTGCTGTTAGCCCACACTGCCCCCACGCGGTGGCTCGCTCCCCAAATGCTGTCCCTAAATCCACTGCACCCCCTCGACCTCCCTAAAACACCTCCAACATCCCTCCCTCCTACCCCACTCCCCGCCATTGCCCTCTGCAAAGGGCAATGCTGCCCTGCGTTTGCTCCCTCCTCAACCCGGAGGCAGCTGTGGGGCAGAGAAGGGGTTAAGGAGCCGGCGAGGAGGAGGAGGAGGAGGATGGAGCCATAGCAGGGATCAGGCCCTCGTCTCTGGCCTTGCGATCAGCCACTCTGTTTTGCTGTGGAGGGTCTGCGTGAATAATTTAGCTGGGAGGGTCATTAACTAGGTTCTGGCCTTCGTCTGCCAGCTGAAGGCTGAAATAGTCATTAGGAGGAACACACAGCCACTCCTCCCTGCCGGCCCCCTCCTCTCCCTCTCCTTGCTCTGTGACTTTGCTGCCCTTGGTCTCTTGTCATCTGCCCTGCCCCAGGGGCACCAGTGTGAGTGCAAGCCCTGTGCCTCAGCTTCCCCAAGTAGACTGCAGTAGGATACTGCCGCTGGAGCTTGTGGTATTCTCCCAGAAAGCTCTTCTAGCAAAGTCCATCATTATTTTTTGACAATGGGCTCTGCTGTGCGATGATGAGCCAGGATCCCCGCAGCCCACCCTCGCAATCTGTGGTCGTGGCAGACCTGCAGGGTTGACCCTTTCCAGAGGGCACGGTCAGGCTGTTGTTTCACATCAGGACCTGCTTTGGTCCTAGACACATCTCGGAGAATGTTACACCTGGGCTGCACCTAAGCGGGGCTGAGGAGACCTCCAGGAGACCAGCAGTTCCACAAGGCTGCACTTCACAGGAGGAAATTGCACAGACTTGGCTGTAGGGATGCCTCACCCGTTTTGAGTTGATGTTTTGAGGCTCTGGCGTCCTCCTGGTGCTGCCAGTTCACTGGTGCAGCGAGGGCACCCTTAGCCAAGTGTCTCCTTAGCAAGACATGGTGCATTCATGCTGTGGGACCTCTGGTGCAGACCTCAGGGGAAGGAGCTGGCCAGCCTGGGATTGCTCCCTGAACACTTGCATCTCTGCTTTCTGGTTTACATCTCGTTTTCAGTAACAGCAATGGGTAGGACATGTGCCTCAGGTGCAGGGAGGAGAGTGGTTAACTCTGTGATGGGACATGCTGCTGGCACTGTGGTGGGGCAGTGATCAGTGATGTTTGGGCTGAGGCTGCCAGGTCTCTTAGCTTTGTTTCAAACCTTCTGCTTGGAAAGAAGAGCATGTCCTGGGACATACCAGGTGGATGCGTGGGGAATAAGGGCTAATGAAGGAAGGCAAAGAGGCACCGCCACAGTTTCAGACAGCCCTGGTGCACATCAAGCCCAAGGAGTGCATTTTACGGCAAGGTACTGTGCCAAGGTGCTGCAGTTAGAGCCAAAATTTGCTCTTAGCAATGCAAGCTTCCAAGTACCAAGAGAAGTAGACTTTGATATCAGTTCGGATAAGACTTTACTAACTTATAATGGCAAAACTTAGCAGCTGAAAGGTTTCACATCTCACCCTCCTGCACACACCAGCCCTTGGCATTTTGCAAAGTCTTTCTGCAGCTCTGGCTGTGCTCCTATGAGTAGCCCAGAGTGCATGTATGTCTGGAAAAGCCAAGTGCATTGGGAACACTTGTTTGGGTTTAAAAACCTCTTTTGCCTCTAAACTCTGGGACCAGCCAACACGGCCAAGAGGAAAACTGCTTCCCACTTCATGCTCTCATTCCATCTCCAGTTGCCCCTGTGCATTTTGGGAGGCAGGGCCCTGTGATGGGATGCTCTGCCCCACTGCTGAAACCGTTAACACTGCCCATCTTCCTCCAGATCAGCATTTTCTCTGATGGTGTCAGGTTGTTCCTCCTCATCTTGCCATGCATGGTCTGTCCTGGATTTGTCTGGGAGAGGAGGGACATCCACTTGTTCAGGACCTGGTGATAACCCAACCACAATGGCTAATTGCTCTTTCTCTTACCCCCAAAGGAGCCAGTGCTGATGTGCCGGTCCAACAACTACCCGAAGGGTTTCTACTGCAGCTGGCACCTGCCCACACCCACTTATATCCCCAACGACTTCAACATCTCCGTCATGTAAGTGCCTGGGAAGGAAAGGTGCAGTGGGATGAATTTTCGTCCCTAGAGCCTGGAGCAGGGCCCAAGTAGTCCCATGATGTCATGATGCGGTGGGTCTGATCTGTGCTGAGTGTATGGGATCGGTGTCCCAAAAATGAGCCCTGGGACATCCAGACTGGATGCTTGGCACTGGGGCTTTGTCCCAAGATAGTTCCAGCTTCTCTAGAGGGGGCCAGGGAAGTCCTCATCTCTCAGGCCCCTTTCCATGCTCCCCAAGTTCATCCTCTCTGTACGACTTGTCCATAGTGGAGGTTGTGCCCACTGCTTTTTGGCAAATTTAGCAGAGCCATGCTCCCTTCTGCTTTGTGCCAGCTGTGGCCAGGCAGAAGCAGTGTCCCTCACCTAGTACTCACCGTGGCATGGCATTGTTCCCCACCCTGTGCCCAGGTCCTGGCACAGCCCTTATACAGGTGGATGCCATGCATTATCTTCTGGGGCTTGTGTCACCAGCAGAAAGGAGACCCTGTTCTTCTCACAGGAGGGACAGAGACAACTTCAACCCCAGCAGGCTCTCATCTGTTCCTTGGGACCAACACGAGGACATTCACCACAGTGTTTGTGTGGGCTCACACATGTGAGCCTGCAAAATTCCCCGGCAGGAGGAAAGCAGCCCTTTGGCTGCAGTCAGGGCTGATGTGCAGGGACCGTGGGCAGAGTGGGGAGACAGTGCTGCTGCTTTTCTTTCCTCCCTTCCGCAGCACGGGTGCATCACCACATCGAGCACTCTTTTGTAGGTTACAGCTTTCTCACCTCTGCTTTCCAGACACGGCACAAGAGAGATGGTCTGCGAGAAGGATGCCTTTCCCAAAAACAGGTGTCACATCAGATACCTCCAGCTCTTCTCGACGGTGAAGTACAAGGTGACTCTGACAGTCACGAATGCTCTGGGCAAAAACTCCACCAGTCTCACCTTTGACGAGGTCACCATAGGTAAATCCCACAGCAGCAAATGGCCTCTGT
This sequence comes from Apaloderma vittatum, assembly GCF_000703405.1. Taxonomy (NCBI): domain Eukaryota; kingdom Metazoa; phylum Chordata; class Aves; order Trogoniformes; family Trogonidae; genus Apaloderma; species Apaloderma vittatum. Next base: position 23,759 of record NW_009712701.1, read on the forward strand.
AAAGCAATGTTGGGGTTCACTCGCTCTGCACGCAGTGTCACCTGCTGAAGCGACAGGCCAGGGAAGCGGCAGGCTGAGTGGAGCTTCTGCCTATCCCTGCATGAGATGGAGACTGGGTCTGAGCCACGCTGGCATCCTCCCCATGCTCCCCAATACTCATGGCCCTGCTGTAACTGCTGCCAGCACCTGAGCATCCTTGGGCAGCCAGGATGCCCTCAGGCTGCCCCCATGGTGGTTCTGTCAGTGGCCTGGTGCCTTGCTTGGTCTCATCTCCAGTGGTCAGGGTCTCCCGTGGCTGCTGAGCTCCTCTCTGGTTGGGGGGCTGGGAAGGCAGCTGCCACGTACTGGGGCAGAGGGCTGTGAAACTGGTGTGGTCCAAATGGCATTGCCCCTCTTGCCTCTACGAGTGCTCCTTAAAGAACGATTTGGTGCTGGAAGCAGACTCATGGAAATTAAAGTGTGCTATTATCTTCCCCCCATCTCTAGTCAGGATAAAGCCCTCCCTAAGTCGTTCTCCACCAGCCTTTACCTAACATGCTCCTAAAACCTGTATCCCCCACTTTGCACCTCTTTACTGCCCCATCCGGGCAGAGGATGCTGTGCAGTGTGGGACAGGGAGCAGCCAGGATGTCCCTGCTGCTGGCTGTGCCGCAGGGGTGCTGCCCGGTCGTGTTCATGGTGTGGATGCTCCTCCGACTGTGAAGGACCAGCATGGACCAAGCAATTCAGTGCTTGGCAAACCAGGGAGCCAGGCACAGCACTTTTGCCACCAGCTGAAGACAGATTACAGCCGTTGCCATGACAGGAGTGTTCATCCTCAAAGAACAGGAAAAATAGGAGAGGATAGAGTTCAGGAACACGTTGAAAAACAATTTGCTGGTTACATGTGGCAATTACTGGGCCAGAAAAACAGATAAATGAATCCTTGAAGTGCAGCCAGCAGTCACTCTCTGCCTTTGATGTGCTGCGTGTCCTAATCCTAAGCGTCTGGAAGTGCCAGAGTGCAAGAAGAGGAGCTCCGCAGATCTCCCTCCCAGGTTTCCTCTTGCTACCTCAAATCCTAGAAAACATCAAACAAGAGACAAAGTATCAGCTCTGAACAGAATGGGGAAATTCCCTCAGAACAGGGACTGTCCTGCTGTATGCCTGCAGCCACAGTCCACATCTGACGCTTGTATTTGTCATTGCATTGAGAACGTTGATAACAAGGCAAGGAGCTCAGCCGGAAAGTGGTGGAGTTTCAGTCACTTGAGTGCTTTTAAATGGAAATTGTTGTGTTTGTGGAAGATACACTCCTTAGAAATGAGGGTAACCTCCAGCCTGTGGGGCCCAGAGCAGCAATCAAGCCGCATTTTCTGAGTTCCTTGCATTCCCTCCGGCAGGAGTTCAGGGCATTGTCCTGTAACATCTGCATCCCACCCATGCCCTGCCTGGCTTCCCAAACATCTGGTCCACCCTCCAGCACACAAGGGCAACCCCCCTGGGAAGCACACCCAGCTGCGAGTCCTGGGCTTCTCAGCACCGGCACAAGCCGGATCCAGCCCAGCGGTTTGAACTCAGCCTGGGTTGGAGGAGCGGTGAGCAGCGGCCAGCTGAGCGGGGCTGCAATATCACTGCCTCTTGCAAGAGTGCCTAGAGGGGTGCAGGATGCCTAGGCAAGTCCCAGCAGTCATGGCAGCAGGGGAGACCCCACTGGCAGATGCACTGGCAGATGCTCTCACACCCTCCAGGAGGACACTTGGAGAAAGGACAGTGGGTCGGTGCTGACAGGAAGAGCTGTGTCCTGCACCCCAGAGCCAGCCCACTCCCATAACCACTCCAATATCTAGTCACCTTAAAACCTCCACATTTTGTAGAGCTATGAAATTCTCCTCCTCCTCAGGGTATAGTATGGCCACTCTGAATAAGAAGCATAGACACAATGGTGTCTGGGCGTTCAAGCAGGCAGTCAGTGGGCATAGTGGAGTCATTATGAGATGAACTCGGCTGCTGATGACGAACAGCCACTTACCCTGAACAGAGCTTGTCCTTGTGCCATCTCGGTGTTTCCAATTAAAACAAGTGCATTGCGTTGCTGTATTTTGCCACACACCTTCGCACCAGGTTGCCTGCTCTCCCTGCAGAAGCTTCTGCATTTCAGCATCTCTTCTGTCCCTCTTCTCTGTGGCTGCAGAGCCCCAGTGTGGTGGGTGCTGGTGGTGTGGATCTAGCACCCAGTACAATCTCTAGGGATCTCTAGCAGCATCAGCTGTCCATCTGGAAGTTGTGCTGGGTTTTGCTCTGCACTCTGCAGAGGTGGAAAATAGATGGCTCAAGACAAAGCCGCTGCATCAGCTCATGGGAAAAGTCCTGCATGGGAACATCATGACATGTCTGAAATGGAGAGAGGATGTCAACCAGTTACTGCATGATGCTTCTCCTAAAATCTCAGAGCTGGGGATGTCACAGCCTGCCTTCTGTTTTCCCCTTAGCCTAAAGAAAACCATCACTCCTTCTGTACAGAGGTTGCACCCCAGGCATGAAGCCCTGATCTCATGCTCTGCTGGGCTCAGGGCAGCCTGGAACCAACACAAGAGCCATGCAGGGCCTGCAGCAATCCCTCCCAGCACTGTCTGAAGCAGGAGCAGACCCACTGCTGGGTCAGACCACCCACCCAGCCTGGGCAAACACAAAAAGCCCCCTGGGAAGGAGTGTCCTCCTTTGGTTCTGTTTCCTCTCTCGCTCCTCCCTCCCTAGAGCCCCCAGCAGAAAATCTCTTCCCCAGCCACTCAGAAGATGGTCTCTAATTGTGTGGAAAATGACTGGTACTTTCTCTTGCTACCCTGAGCCCATGCCTTGCTGGTGGTCGTGCCGTGCTGGTTATTAGCAGCCAGCTGTGAGGGGTCACTCTGCATTGTTGGTTTCAATGATGGCTGGAAAAGCTTTTCCAGCCGTCTGGCACCCATCTCTCATCGGTAGGAGATCCGGGCAGTCTTCCTCCTCATCTCGCTCCTGGAAATTGTTTTCATGATTACATCGTCTGCAGAGTATTGATATTAATAAAAAAGAGCATGGGGAGGGCAAGGTTCTGCAAAGCCCTGCAGACATCAGGGCTCCAGCCCAAGGCAGGAAGGTGTGGGAAAGGATTTGGAGGGGAGAGGGATTGGAGGCAGAGGAAGGTGCCAGTGAGGAATGAAGTGGTGTATCAGGAGCTGCCACTTCCCTCATGATGGCTGGGGCAGCATGGGTATATTTTTGACCTCCCAGGACACAACCCCATTTTCCTCACTTTTATGTTTCAGCCCAAGATCCAGGTAGCTGGTACGTGCATCCCCCAGGAAAGCAGGAACATCACTAGCCCACAGCAACAACGACATCCCATCTCAGCACATTTCTCCTTGTGTGAGCCTGGGCTGGATTAGCAGGAGAAGGTGCACAGCATTAAAAGAAGGAAGGCAGCCTTGAATAGGGCCTTGCAGGCATGGGTGCCTTCATCAGATATTCCACCTATCCCTTGTATGACCTTGGTAAGGTCTTCTTTTCCTCCCAGTTTTGGCTCTGGGACAATTAAGATGCAGAGCATCTCAGAGGGGCTGCATGAGTACAAACGCACCCACGTCTGTATGAAATTCAGCATCTCTGAACACGGGTATACAGTTGCCTAGGCAGAAGGTCAGTTCAATTCATACTACTTAGGGAGGCAGAATTAAATTACCTAGACTGACATTTGGCTAAGACATGGAGTTTAATATCCCTCTGCTCATGGAAAATGCCAGGGGATATTTAACAGCCGCAAGGGATCCATTTTAGTGCTCATTGGAGAGATGGGATGGGTGACAGGCCCCTCCATCTCAGGAGGTCTCAGCTGCCTTTCTGAACCACTGACTTCTTTCCGGGCTATGTCTGATGACAGCCAGGGGCAATGGATGGCTAAAGACCCGCAGTTGAACGTGAGCACGCAGAGCCTTCAGGAAAGGCTTTCTCCGCAGCTTTTCTTGCATGTGGAGCCCTCGCTCGGACACGGCAGCCAAAAACCAAATGGGAAGACCTGTGAGTCGCCTTCTGGCCAAGTTCCCTTCCCAGGAATGTCTGATGATGGCCCCTGAGCTCTGCAAGATAGTATTACATCTGGTTCTGTAGCTGCTTAACCAGTATTCAGCCTAATGCCCATCGTCCATTATTATTATTACTATCATTGCTTTTATTACATTACTGCCTGCAGACCCTCGCTGAGGACAGGACTCTATTATTCTGGCAGATGTACAGCCAGACAGATCCTGCCTCGCCTTGTGTGAGCTAAATGGAGGCAGACAAAATCTGGAGAAGGAGGAGCACTCATCCCTGTGTGTCGAGCCGGTACCCGGGAGACTGGAGAATAAAGGACTCCTTCAAGGTCATATAGAAATAAGGGAGATTAACACAGCCTGTCTCCCTTTCCTTCTCATCTGGCCCCTGATGTTCCCCATGATGAGCACAGCATGATGAGGTCTGTCCCAAGAGATGCAGGTCTGTCCTTACTGCTGTCTGTGGTCCCCTCTCAGGGTTCTCACATCCCTGCTGCCTTGGAGGGACACAGCAGGAACAGCTTTGGCTTTGTGCTTTTGGAAGAGCTGGCACTGCTGCACTTTCTAGCCTGGGCAGGAGTCCCACAGATGGGGTGACACGTGGGGAGGTAGCAAAGGCTGATGGTTTTCCCATTAACCCACAGCACCGTTTGAAGGCTCGCTGCAGCTGGAGGCACAGCCTCTTTGAAGGCTGGGCTCTGCCGTGCTTACTCGGAGCTGGGGCAGCCCTCCCCTGCACACCAAGGACAGTTTCCAGCCTGCAAGAGCAGACCTGGAGGGTACATCCCTGCAAAACAGGCACCTCAACATCATGGCATGTTGGGGTGTGTTTTTTGGCTTTCCTCCAACCTGCCACAGTGGCATCTCTCATTGCTGCCCAGGCACGTGTGCCATGCCCAGCACAACCACATTTAAGCATCCCACTGCCCATGGCTCCAGGCTGGGATGCCAAAGAGCAGGGCCAGGCTCCCTGTGTTACCCCAGGGAGTATCCCATCACATCTGTCCCCAGCCTGGTGCTTTCCATCCCATTTCCCCTCTGCAGAGCTGCAGCTCACAGTCATCTGCATTTGTTCAGCTGAACAGATTTTTGTTTGGCAAAACGAGTCCGCCAAGCCAGCACTGGATTTATACTTTTCCGTATGCGTTTGGACTCCAAGTCCCTGTCGATGGAAGCTGATGTCCAGCCCAAGCCCAGGGATTCGAAGCAAGTGGAGGAATTGCACAGCCATCTGGAGTAGCTCAGCACAGCACAGCCTCAGCAAGTCATCCCTCCTGCCGAGGATAGAGCTGTAGATGAAAGACTGTGTCCTATCCTGCCACTGAAAGGGTCAGACCCTCACTAGCTGCTTCCCAGGCCTCCAGGAACATCCTCTGAGTGCCAAGTGCAGTGGAGATGGAGGAAGCTCTCTTTCCATCTATTTGAGCAGAGGGAAGGAGGTGGGAGGCAGGAGGGGCTGTCAGGGTGGTGGTGAAGATGACAGTGAATGAGGACTATCAGGGTGTGTGCCAAAGTGCTGAGCTGGGTTCTGTCTCAGGGAGGGGATATCAGGGCCAATTCTGGGTCCCACCAAGGTGCTTGGTCTGTGGCTTCATTTCAGCAGCCCTTCTCTGCCTCACCTGCAGCAGCCTTTCTCTGCCTTCACCACAGGAGCAGGTTTGAAAGCATCACAGGCTGGTTTCTCCAAAGAGGAGCAAGCAGTGGTGGTGCAGGGAGGGTGTCTTCCTGGGGACAGTTGCTGCAATGCCACCATCATCCTGGAGCAGAGATGTCAGTGACCGGCTCGTACATGATTCTGCTAGCAGCAAAGTGAGCTCATATCAGCCTCTGATGCCATACAGCTTCAAGCAGAGAGAGAGATGTCCTTCGTGCATAGAGCAGGTTGCAGGTAGCAGGCAGGCAGCTAGAGAAGGAGCAGCTCACTTGCCACCACCACCTCCTTCCTCTCCCAGGGGAGGACAAGCCCCACTGTGGACACCACTTCCACCTGCAGCAGGTGAACCCTTGGGGTGAGCATGGAAGAGAAGACCTCTGAGTGTAGGGCAGGAACTCTGGCAGGCAGAGAGTAGCTGTAACTTCAAAACATAGCTCGCAGCCAATTAATATTCACTTGTAATACTTGTCGGGTAGCAATACCCCCATATCCCAAAAGCAAGGCAGGGCTGAGGGAGAGATGGTGGAAGGTGCTGTGGTGGAAGGTGACCACAGCACTCCTTCATCTTTGGCAAATATGGTGGGCCAGCTCTTTTAATCCCCAAAACCCCAACTCTAAACCCAAGGGCCAAATTCTGACATGTTACCATGAAGTAAGATTTGAATGTGTGTCGGACTCCCAGAAATGAGGAGGTGTGAGGAAAGTGCAGGATCTGGACTCGGTGGGCTCCTCCCCTGACTCAAGTAGCCCTGTGGAGGAGGGATGATCTGCCCTAACCTGCCCTGGCCAGGTCATTTCCATGAGTCTCCAGCACTGCCATCTCTTTGGTGGTGATTATTTTGAGCTAGAACAGCTGTACCACTGACCTGGACAAGAAAGGGTGATTTCCCTCTCACTAGTTTGGGAAAAAGATGTTCTGCTTGTTGGCTGCTCCCCTCAGAACGCACATGGTGCAAAGGCCAACCAGCTGTGCTGAGGAGTGTAAGGAAGGATGCCATGTGCAAAGCTTTACCAGCCACCCTCTTGTCTTCCAGTAAAGCCGGACCCTCCAGAGAGTGTGGTGGCCAAACCTGTGCCCAATAACCCTCGGAGGCTGGAAGTGTCATGGCAAAACCCCTCGTCCTGGCCTGACCCCGAGTCTTTCCCACTCAAGTTTTTCCTGCGATATCGGCCTCTCATCCTGGACCAGTGGCAACACGTAAGTGATGCTGAGCAGGGGGAGCTGGTGGCTGGGAACAAGTTGCTCTGGGAAGAGGTGTGGACAGGGACCAAAAAAGTGTCTATTTATTGCCCAGGCAATCCAGATCCTTTTCCTCTGCTTCTCTCTCTCTTCCTCCTTCTCTCTTACCTCTCCATCTTTCTTTTAACTCACGTTCTGCCTGTGAATGGCTCTGCAGGCTCTCCCTGCTCCACATTTTCATCCACGGCCCCTATCTACTTTCCATACATATGTTCTATATAAAACCTGCCAACGAGATGTAAAAGGCATTTAAAGTATAAATGTCACCACATTTAAATGCGCCTCTGCCACATTTAGATTTTGAACCGAAGATAAAATACCGCTTGCCGTAACTCAGAGCACAGTCACAGAGCGATTGCGGCGATGTTATCGTATTTCTTACTTTTATTTCTTGTTTCTTTAAAAAAAAAAGTAGTCAGTGAAATCCTTGGCAGCCCGGAGGACAGATTTCATTTGTTAGCTGCAGGAAGATAACGAACAGGCTGACTTGTTTTTTTTTTTCCTCTGTGCACTGCTTGCATGCTCAGCTTGTGGAGGGAAGCAATCTGCCGCTCAAGGAGAGGTGCTTCTACACTGGTGTGGCTCATGCAGCATCCCCTCTGTGCCAAGCTGGGCTAGGAGAAAGCTAATTAACTGCTTTGCTTGTTAAAGCATTTTGCCCCCCCAGACAAAAGACAACTAGGAGGCAGCACCCAGCCCACCTGTGAGAGAGGAGAGCTTACCTGTGTCATGGAATGAAATGGGATCTTCCGCTGGCCAGTTCTTCTTGGGGAGACAAACGCCCAGGAGGTTCTGCTCCTGTCTCTGCAACTTGTTGATGTCTCAGCAACTTCTTCTTTTTGCGTTGTTTTTTTTTGACGAGGCAGTGCTGCAGGTTGTGCTTCAAATTGAAGCGTTTTCTGATGGCTTTGAAAATCAGAGCAGGATTGGGAGAGGGTTTTTTGCTTGTCCCTTTCCCCTTTGCTTCCCTCCTGTGAGCAGAAGATCATCCATAGAGCATCCCGAGGGGTAAGAAAGAAGATGTGGAGTTTGCATATTGGTTTGCTGTGGATGTGGTTGGTTTTTTTTCCACTTGCGGGAGAATTTCTCAAATTGTAGAAGCTGTGAAAAAAGGGGAAGAATTAATGGAAGATACAAAACAACATCCATTTTTTTAAGGGGTGAAGCTGTTGTGGAAAAAGCTGGTATTTTTACCCTTCCACAGTTTGATCCAGACTTGCACTCTGCAAATTCAGGGGTTTGCACCCAAAAATGGTGGGAGAGCCAATGAGCTGCCTCCCACCTTGACACCCTCAGAGTGTCCAGTCCCTTCCTCACTGAGTATTAGGTATCGTATTTGCCAGGTCAAGCCATGTCAGTCCCCTCGCCACAGGGCCTGCAAGAGGATGCTGTGGCCTCTCCATCAGTGCCCTCGGGCAGGCAGTGATGGTGGAAAATACATGCAGGTATTGACAACACCGATGGCCGGAGAAGACAGTTCTAGGGGGCTAAAAAACACATTTTGCCTCTTTAAAGATACCCTGAGCTGTGGAGAGAGCTTGAAGTACCAGCCCGCTCTGCTGGGTGCAAGGAGGTCTGGGAAGGGCTCGTCTCCCAGCATCCTGGCAGGGCACAGCAGTCCTGGGTACCACTTTTAATCAATATACCCTTGCAAGAGACATGTCACCTGTCACTAGCTGATGGAGAAGTGTGTTTGGGGAATAATTTACTTGGTGAGCAAGTGCAAGCATTCAGGGAGTGAGGTACCAGCCTTGTTTTCTGACTTGCTGCCCCGCCAGCTAGGTAATGAAAAATCTGATTTGTGGATGATTTGAGGAAAACTGCCACAATTCATCAGAACAATTATTTGCGAAGCCTAATTCAATCATCTCCCAAACACCAGGGGATGGCCGCTCTGCAGCAGTTGGAGCTGCTCTGACCCCAGACCCCACCTTGGCACTCTCAGCCTGCTTAGCCCAGCTGGGCACACTGCAAATGCAGGGGTTTGAGCCCAGAAATGAACCTTGCCGATGCTAGCATTCCGAGAGCATGCCCAAGCCATGCTAAGCTCTGCTTTGCTTGTTGGCATTTTGGGAGAGTGTTCCAGTTCCCCCAAATCCAGTCAGGAAAGGGAAGGACATGGTTTAATAGGTCAAAGTCCACCTAAACCATCCAGCTTGTCTTTTGGTGCCAATGCTGGGTCTTTCCTCGAAGGGACAATTGTCCTGAGAAAGGATGCAATAGTCATGCATGCCATGCTGGGTTGGGATTGTCCTAATTCTTGCTGAGGCAAAGATATCCCACCAGAAGCTGCTACCACTCCTGCTGTGCCACCCTGGCTGCTGGCATGGAAAAGTCATAGCACACAGCCTGCTTGGTGACAACAGGGCAGCTTGGGAGCCCACCAGAGCAGGAGAAGTCTCTGCCAGCAGCCAGGAGGAGCTGGGTAACCTCATGCTCTGGTAGATCCCTGTGTGCCCAAGGCCCCTATGCAGAGTCCTGTCCCTGCGTCCTCGTGGAAACACACCCGTGTACTGGCTGTGGGTTTTCAACCTCTCCTGCGGCTGCCTTGGCAGCCTCACGGGAAGCCCACCATCCCTGTGGGAGCACTGGAGACTGCACAGAGCCAGGAATATCCACGCAGGCCCTGCTTGCATGTGGCGTTTCTTGGCAGAAGCATCCTCTCCCCTTTCTCCCCTCTGCCTTATCTTTTCAGGGTCTGATTTATACACAGCACCTCAGCAGGCAGGACCGAATGAGCACTAATAGGATCAGATGGATGTCAAGCTGTCGAATACCATAGGGCCTGATTCAATCAGCGTCTGCTTTCTCCCAGGCTCTCTTCCTTTCAGGATTTTAATAATGCCAGTGTTTGGCACCAGAAGATGAAGCCGTCCGTGGCAGGAGCAGTGGATCTTATCGAGACCGCCACTGCACAAGCTAACCATAAATGCAGTTTCCTCTGTCCCGAGAGAGCAGAGTGATGCTTAGCCCAAGCATTCCAACCCCCTTAAAACAATATCTGGGGCTGACCCAGAGCTGGGGGAGCACCTTGTCCTCTTCCCAGTGTTTTGCACTCCCTTTCCCCTGCTCAGCAGCACCTTTCCACTCAGGCCACTTAGCAGCTCTCCTGTTGCAGTTTGCTCTGGGAATTATGATGATGTGCTCTGGGAATTGTGATTGCAGAGAGAAGAGGCTGACGAGATGAGTTTCCACGTGAATGTGCGGCGAGGCTTGTGCCAGATGCTCATTGCACCATCGCGCCGCCTTGCAGCAGCTCCCTCTAACCTGGGCACGGGCCTTTCCCTGCTGTTTGGGATTCAGCCACGTCACACTGTGTCACATCGGGTGGCCAGCAACTCCCCTCTGCCCCACCAGCACTGAACTTACTCTGAAACTCAAGCAACTTCATAGTCACACTCCTCCCTTTCTGGAAGAGGAACTGGCGGTTTCTCTGCTGCCAGAAGAGAGATGAGATATTTGTAGCCTAAACAGGTTTTTTTATTATCTCCTTTTGGCAGAATCTCCCCTTCTGTCTCCTAAATATAAGACATTAAATGTTTAGGGTATCCTTTATTTTTCTCCTGCTTTTAAGTTTGTAATTCAAGCCAGATTAGCGTGGTTTCCTCTTCTGTTTTATAGCCCCATCCTGGCCCCAAGCGAGCCCTCCTAATGCTCTCAGATGTTCCTCTAATGGCTTACCTAGGCTGGAACTGGATACCCTTTCCTAATGGATTGTTAATAGCCTGTTTCTGGTTTTACAGGCTCCTTCAGTTAACTCGCAACAGCAGCAATCACCGAGCTCACACGTGCGATCCCCCTGTGAGCATGTCTGCACGCTCACCCTGAGATGCAGGCGGGTGGCCAGGCGCCATCCCAAGCATCTTTGGGAAGCCCAGAGCAGGTCTTGCACCTAGTCTGCTCCCAACACGTAGCATGTGCTGGAGCAGGATCTCCCCTACTCCCAGTTTTCTGGGGGAGTCTCATGTGCTGAGCACTGACCAGCTCAGTGCATGTCCCAGGAACGTGTCAAGGCTCAGAAGGTAATTCTTAAGCAGTGTCAGAACTGTCTGCCAGACTGAGGGAGGATTTCCTCCAGTGGGTTGCCAGCAATTTGCAGATGCCGTCCTGAAGGCTAATTGAACCCACTGGCCGCACTGACAACATGAAATGTTAATGAACCGGGAGGCGGGCTGCGCCTCAGATCTTGAGATTTGCAGTAAAAGGTCATGAGATATTTAAAGCTAATAATGTGGTTGGGTTCTCCCCTTCCTCTTCTTTTTTGAAAGTGTCAGGGCCACGTCCATGAGCATTTGCAAAGGCTGGAGACATCCTCTTTGGAAAAGCAAGGAGAGGTATTTCCATTATCCCAGGATTTTAGGAACTGGGGCCATAGACTGCCCCCGATTGTGCCCATCTGCGGCAGCTCTGCTGCTGAGCAGCTCTGATCTGGGCAAATGATGGGGATTTGGGGACAGGAATGGGCAATTTGTCGATATTGCCAAAAATTTAGTGATTGGGTTTGCTGGCGTGAGGAAGACTTGATACTCTGGACTGGCTACCATCACTTATGTGTCAGGGGTGGCTGCCAAGGTGGGGTCAGGCTCATCTTCCAAGGCAGAGCAACATTTTTTGGTCAAACAGGTGAATTTCACAGGCTGTCTATGGAAGCTCGTGCCTTGGGACAGCCTGAAATAACCTAAAAGAATGTGGTAATGCATGTCCTACCTGTGATGGGCAAGGGGGAGGGATGGAGCTGGGGAAGGCAAGTGGTACCACCACCTACTGCAGCTGTGTCCCCCCCAGCAATGTCACTTTGCAGCAGATGTGCTTCTTTGTGTCCATTTGCATCCCCCCATGCCTCTGCCTCTACTCCCGCTCTTTGCGAGGCAACCTTGGCAAGGAGGTCACCCTGAGGGAGCTCGGTTACAGCTTCACGCCTGGTAGCTTTTATTGCGGCACTTCTCTCTCATCTCCTCCCAGCTGCAATGTCAGTGATTAAAGAAGAAGAAAAAAAAATAAAATTAATAGGTGGGAGCAAACTCTTGAGGCTATAACAGTGTCACTCACAGCTCAACATGGGGCAGGCAAGGCTGGAGCAGAGGATGCCTTGGAGGAGGACGGAGGTGGGAAATGCTCAGAAATCACTTTTTCCATCTCCCTATAGCTCCAGGGATGAAGCTGGGCATGAGACCCTTGGCTGGCGGTGTCTGGGTGCTCTCAGCCCCCTTGGTAACTGCTAGTGACCGAAAAATACCGACCACCTGGCAGGATCAGACCTCCAAAGGCAGACGTAAAGGTGCCACTGAGCAGCAGAGCACTCATGCACACACCTGTGTGCCCCTGTTCACCTGCATACCTGCACAGCTACACGCAGGTGGGATAGCACTGGCAAGCTTACGGTTCCCTGCCCACGGGCAGCCCATGCCAGACAGGTGCCTGTGATAACCACGCACAAGCTGTATCCACCTGATTTCACTCCCAGCCCACTGCATCAGTGCTAGGCAGGATTAGAGCTGGTGCTCTGGTGCCTGAGCATCCATGATCCCATCGTCCCTGCAACCGCAGGCAAAAGCAAGCTCTGCCAGTTGTCACTTGGCAGGAGGGGACAGTGCATCTGGAGAAAGAGTCCCATTACTAATGAGCTTACAGCTCCGCTTTCAAAGATGTTCTTTATTTTAAGCCAGAAGGGAGCTGTTCAGCCGCATCTGGTGTGACACAGCCCAGGCTGCAGCGGAGCCCCAGACCGGCAGCGGGGCTGAGCTGCGTGCAGCAGCAGCACAGCAGTTTTTCAGGGGGATGTTACAGCAGGGACTGAAGCTCAGACCCTGCTGAGCTCCTCTACTACCTGACTGGCAGAGAGTAAGCGGGGGTCATTCATTTCTACCAATCTTTTAGTTATTCCAGAGTCCGGGCAGAGAGTTTTGTCTGGGATTAGCCCAAATGATTCCCGCGGCGCTGCGGAAGGAGGAGGTGTTTGGGGGCTCATTTATTAGTAATGAATGTCAGATCTATTTGCTCTCCAGACATGGCTTGGAAAGGGAAAAAGCAAAACATTTCTCTTTCTACTTGGTGACATCTTTTCACAGGCTGCAAGGACTGTTTGCAGCGACCTTCCTGCACTTCCCAGCAGCGGGGTGGCTTGTCTGGGGGGTTACTGCTGGTTTTGGTTTAACCAGGGAAGCTGGGAGCCTGCTGGGATTCCCCTGGGGTTTTGGAGACTGAAGGCACCTGAAATAGCAACTACTTGTGCCGTATGAGTCCTTGCAAAACCCATTGCAGGCAGGTGGCAGATTCTGGCCACTTGTGGGGAAAAGATGCTGTGGCATTGAACCCACTGGGTTGCCCTGTCTCCCTCCCAGTTCCCATTTTCCCCATTATCCAGGATCATCTGGGGAGCATTCAGAGGTGGAGGAAGCTGTGAGGACACGAGATGCATGGCAAACCTGAGCTGTGCTCCTACAAGGGGTTTCCCTGCATATTGCCCTTCTCATTTTGGATGGCACAGGGTGTGTGAGCAGATCAGGTTTAACCTACATTTTAGTCCTTTTATTTTGGGGAAGAAAGGCTCATCTTGGCATGTGGTCTCTGTCCTGCCATATGCACTGAGGTGGAGCATCCCTGTCGTGGGACTGAAGGGAGTCAAAATCCCATCCCCATATTGCCAGCTTCCTGACAGTGGAGCATCACCTTCCCATGCCAGGAGCTGCGCTGGGGAGAAGGAAGTGTCCAGGAAGGGAAAACAGAACCACTGCTGCCACGGGACAGCCTGCAAGCACATTTTCATGTGAGATGTAGAGAAGGAGGCTTCTGATCCCCTGTTCTCCCCCTCTGCCTCCTTCCATTGCAATCTAGCCCCCAGCTCAGCTGCTGGGGCAAGGAAGGTTGGGGGGTTTTTTTCCCCATCACCTACTTCCAAAGGCCATCTGGGCTTCAGATCCAACTGTGCATCACTCTGCAAATAGTCGCTACCTTGTCATGCTGGACCAGGAGCAGAGCCTGGGTGGGAACAGAGCACAGTGGCATTTTTTTACTGCTGGGACACCCTGGCAGGGAGGGCTGGGGTCAGCGGGAGCAGGGGTACCATGTCAGGGGGCGGTTGGCTTCCTTAACTCCTGCTATGCTGAGCACTGAAAGGCAGTGCCACCAGTCTGAGGCAGGGACTGGGACAAGGGCACACGTGGGTGTCCCCTGTTGAGGTACATGGAGTGGACAGCTTGTGTGGATGTCCCCAGGACTCCAGCACATGTGGACGGGGCACCAGTGCGGACAGGGGAAAGCTGGGCGCTGGAAAATCCTCCCCTCCACCTGCCTTGGGTGTCTGTCCCCATCCCATCCATGTGGCACCAGCCCCTGGTCTCGTCCTGGTGCTCGTCAGGGCTGTGGGTGGGCACTGGCCATCCCTCGGCAGCCCTGTTATCTTTCCAAGCAGGCTGATGGGGGTATGGGGCCACAGCAAGGAATGGAATCCAGCCCACGCTGTCCTCAGAAAGCTGTTGGCTGAATTAATGGGTTCAAGAGCTTTTTTTCATTTCTCTCTCTTTTTTCTCTTTTTTTTTTTTTTTGTTGCAATGCTAATAGCTCTGCATTGCACTGACTACTGATCCCTCATTAATCTGGGCAGCGCTTCACAGCCAGCCAGAGTGACTTTTGGCAGGTGCACAAAGGCAGGCAGCGACATGCAGAGCCCCCCGGCCAAAAAAATTACCATGCGCAGCCTTCCTCCAGCTTTTGTCTCTGTGTGGCGGGGACGCGGATTAAGGAATTTCTCCCGCTGCCTTTGATGCTGTGTGTCCATCCATCCCTCCATGACCTCCCCAGTCTCCCCACCACCACCAGCTCTGCCTGTATGTGTCCAGTTGGACCTGGTCCCTGTGTGCTTTCCCACTTGCTGCTGTTTCTGTGCTGAGCCATGGGCACTCAACCAGGGGCTTTCTCACCCACTGTGGCAAATGTCAGATGTGTCCCTCAGCTGCGCAGCTCAGAAGTGCTGCATGCAGGCGGTTTATGTGTGTGGAGAGATGGATGCTGTCATCTATGCCTTCTCTGTTTGTCTGGTGTCTGAAGAGAATCTTAGGATAGCATCCCCCTGGGTCCTGGGGGAACATCCCACCCCAGGCAAGGCATAGCCTTGACCCCATTGTTAACTGCACCGTCCCATCTGCAAACACTCAGCTGCAGTCTGGCTGCAGCTAGGGAGAGGCAGGAATTACTCCCACGGGGAAGTGCTCAGCTGGGAGGGCTCTTCGGGCTGCAGAAAACGCTCTGGATGGAGCAGCAAGCAGGACCTCAGCGGGGCTGGCCTGCCTGCAGCCTGCTTGCTGCTGGGCTCGGGCAGCAGCCAGATTTGCTCAGAGGATGCTGAAAGACCTAGAGAGACAAACACACCAGCCACACATCACACACAACTCTTCTTTCTGAGCCCTGCGCTCATTCCCTGCTTCCAAGGCACACCCCAGCCCAGCACAGATGAAGCTGGGATAAACAGGCTTGCAGGGGTTCTGTAGGCTCACCCAGAAAGGTTACATTTGATTTAATTGTCATTAGGAATGAACTGAGTTTGATCACCTTGGCCTTGCTGTTCAAATGAATGGGTGCCAGCAAACAGGTCTGGGCTGATCCCATCCCTGGTCAGTGGTGTGTCCCGTGCCCTGTGCCTGCAGGCAGCATGCCTGTGTGAGCAGTGACCAAAGCTGGTGGCAGAGGCATGGATCCCAGGGTCTGGGTTGCAGGGACAGCCTCTCGGTGCCATGAGGCTGTGGAACATGCCCTGCATGGGCCAGGTGATTTACAGCCTGGTGGGTGTCCTGTCCTGGGTGCCTGGGCTGTGAAAGTGTGTCCCTATGAGAAGAGGGTACCGGGCTGTGAAAGTATGTCCCTATGAGAAGAGGGTACAGGAATTGTCCCCTCAAATCTGCTGGGTGCAGCGGTGGGTGCCAACAGTCCACCAGGGTCCTCACCTCTGAGGATCCTGACCGAGCTCTAGTGTTGGTCCCCATCTGAGAGTGGTGGGGGGCTGGAGCATGGTGGGGTTAGTAGGATGGGTTTCTGCCAACCCCTCCTCCCAGGTTGGAGGGTGCAAATTCATGTCCTGCAGGAGGAACTGGCATCCTCCTCGTCTTCTTTTCCTCATCCTCCCTTCTGCCCAGACCTCACAGTATTTCAGTTTTCGCTTCTCCCATAAGTGAAATGGTCCAAAACCCTTCCCCAGCAGGATGGGCTGTCCCCAGCCCTGGGATAGGAGCAGCCACCCACCTGGTACAGACTGTGCTGGAAACCTGCAAGCTGCTAAACAGGACTGCTTTAAAACTGACCCCATTACCTGGAAAAGAGGCAGCATCAGTGACCCCAGGGCTGGCCATCAGCCTCTCCAGCATTCTGAAAACTCAGAGAGACCCTGCATGAAGCCTCACCAAGGTCACTGCGCTGATCTGCTCCCCATGCCAGGCTCTCTCCAGCCAGTTTCTGACTTTGGACCCCCTTGGTGGGCACGCTGAATTACTCCCCCCACACCATGGGTCAGACCTGATGATGAGACCCGTGGCACAACGGGAAGATGTCCCCTGGATAGTAGGGATGGATTCAGGCATTAATTATCCCAGCCGTTTTGGCTAGCGGTGATTTAGGGCTTAGGCATATTACAGCTTGACATAAGCCCTGCAGTGAAACCATCTCTTTACATCCCACCAGTGCTATGGGTGTCAACTCTGAGTCAGTGGTGCAAGAAGAGGCAGGACTTGCCCCGTGCTGCCCTGCACATCTAGCCCCCAAAATCAACACATCAAGACAGATGTCTGCATTTTTCCATACTGCTCCCCTGCCAAGTTTTGGTAGCAGCTTCACACCTTGTGGGCAGCAGGAGGCCCTTTGCTCTCCGACGGGTGGGAGTGGGGGGAGGCAGCTGGACCTGACTCCAGATGTGCTCCAAATGTGGCGCTCAGGCCAGGCAGCACAAGCATCTGGAAGCACAGAGCCCAAGGGTCCTGTTGTGCCAGGCAGCAGGCTGCATGTGGCCCTGGGAGAAGGAACAGGGGGGAAAGGCTCTCACCTGGAGCAAGAAAGCAAAATTGCCCCTCTCCTTGGCAGAGATTCCCCAGAGCAGCTGTAAAAGCCAGGGCAGGGGCTTCAGTTTGTGTGACAAAGGGATTAAATCTGTGCTGAGGTGTTGCATTGTTGCATGTTCTGTACTGGGTGAACTGGAAAAAGGCTCGGTCTTTCTCAAGGTGGGTTCCTGCTTTTCAGCTACATGCTTTTCACACTGTGCACACCATCCCTGAATGCGTAAAGCTGCAGTGCCGGGGCAGATTCGTCCCACAGGTGCATTGGCCCAGGTACCCCTAGTTCATCTTTTTACTCCTTGGGCTTCAGGATGTGACCAAGGACCAGGTGGAAGTTTTCGGTTCCATCTTGCTCCTGTTGTTGAACTGAGATCTTAATAAAACTCGGCTGTTAGTGCTCCCTGCAGCAGCGAAATCCTGTGCCTGACATTCTTTTGGATGGCTGGGGAGACATGGAAGACCCCGTGTGGGTTGTGCTGTGAAGATCTCCCCCACCCATTAAGTGCTGCTTGTTCTGCTTGAGCATGAGCCCCTGCCTGGGCACTGGGAGCCACAGATGGGCTCTGTGAGACCCACACCATCCCTCATCCTCCAGCATCTTTATGATCAATATGTGTCTGGAGAGTAGGTGATTTGTGTCAGCCAGGACAAGAGTGCCCTGTCTCCCTGCTGTGCCACCAGCAGTGCAGGGTAGGAATGAAGCTGTTGGTCCTCAGTCTCAGAGACTGAGTGGAGGCTAGTCTCCCTCACAGGCTATGCAGGATGCTCCTGCTCTGGTGCCCTCCATACCTCCAGGACCCCAAAGCCAAGCCCATTCCCTGGAAAGTCACTTGGGTGCTGAGCCATGCTCCTCTGTCAGCCAGGTGTTTGCTCACTGGTGGTCTGTTTGATGGGGATGCATTTCTGCTGGGCACCTACATCCCCTTGTACTTGAGCCAAGCTCCAGGTGATCCCTGGCAGGTGTGGACACAGTCTGGGATTAAAGCATTGCAGCAGTGGCCGCATCCCCAGGAGGATGGCAGGACCTCCCATGGCCAAGGCAGCAGTGACAACAGGACAGAGGGAATTTTTCTAGAAAAAAATGGTTGGACACAGCTTGATTCTTGACCAAAAACCCAGCCACAGGGATGCAAGCCAAGCCGGTGCAGTGCCAGCAGGAACAGAGGGGCACGGCCAGAGCTGTGCTGGTGGGGGAAGCCTCCTCCCAGTACTGTCACTGATGCCCAGGAAAGCGTGTCCTCACACCGCAGTCGTTGCCCTGGGTGTCTGGCTCCCATCAGCCCCAACATGACCGAGTGGAGCCTGGCCAGACATCTGTGAGATTCTGGTGACCTCTAGAGGAAGCTGCCTCGGCACCATGAGTTTAGGAGCTGAACAGGGTCTCACCAGACCTTTGGCTTACCTGCAGCTGGAGTGTTCTCTCCCCTTGTCCCTGACCTGGGCAGTTCATGCCGCTGTCCCATGTGCATAGCACTTCCCAAAGTGCTGCAAAAACTTTATGATCATCCTCTAGCCAAGCTAAGCACACTGATTGTCTTACACCTCCTGATGCTGAGGGTTTCTCTGACTGCCCACCCCTCCCTGCTGCTGCCCTCAGGTTGAGCTGTCAGACGGAACATCACACACCATCACCGATGCCTACGCTGGCAAGGAGTACATCATCCAGGTGGCAGCCAAAGACAATGACATCGGCACGTGGAGTGACTGGAGTGTGGCCGTCCATGCCACCCCTTGGACCGAGGAGCCCAAGCATCTCACCACGGAGGCCCAGATCACAGGTGAGAGACCTACCCTCCCAGTACAAACTGTCTGTGCCCATAGGTGTGGGGGGAACCCAGGAGTCCTGGCAGAGGGTCCCCCCATCCAGCTCCATGCAAGTTTCGCCCCCAGCCAAGGAGATCCAGTACCTGGGCAGGGGAGCTGCAGCCCTTCACTCTACACTTTGCCCCCAACCTATGGTCCTGGCAGCATTTGCAGCCATGACCCAAGGAGTGCTAACTCAGTTCACCTGTCTCCAGTATCCTCACCAGGATCTTTGGGGTGTGACAATGAAACTGGAGGATTTCGGAGTTTTACTTTATTATTATTATTGTTGTTATTGTTGTTGTTATTATTCCCTGAAGCATAGGCCCCCCTCCAGCCCTCCCACTCCAATCCTCCCCTCTCCACGCCTCCGACCCTGCACGATGGCTCGGAGCAATGCCAATTCGAAATAAAAGCCACAAAGTTAACAAGCCTCTGTTTCTAGGAAAGAGCTGGGACTGTGTCCAAATGGGTGTTATCAGCCCTCCGTTTCCCAGAAGGGCTCCTGGAGCAGACCCTGTGCTGGTTCCCCTGGCTGGCACTGGTCGGGGTGGGGGGGGAAGCACCACTGTGCAGGCAGGCAGGCAGGCAGGCAGGCACCTGGCTTCTAGTTGGGGCTGTGCCTATGAGCTGAGCAAATGTGCATGTGAAGAGTGGGCATGATCAGTGTGTGTCCCGTCCCAGCCCCAAGCTCTAGCCCAGCTGTGTGTGCAAACCCCAGCATGTACGTGCAAGCCCTGTGCTGCCAGAGACATGCACAAACCTCTGTAGACCCCGTTGGTGCTCCTGCATGGGGATGTGGTAGGTGCAAGCCCTACTGCTGGCAAGTAGGGGTGCCTTCACTATGGAAACACACACTCGCTTGCAGAAACATCACCCAGGAGCTCATCTGGGGGTTCAGACACACACATGTCACTCACACAGTCCCCGTGTGTGCAGCCATGAAGGGATAATGTGGGACACCCCAGCTCCAGGACTGAGCCATGCTGTGATACAAACTCAGTGGAATCTGAAAGGTGTTGAGATAGACCCTTGTGGCCCCCAGCATCCCTCACCCAGATTGTCTGGCCAGGGGCACTCTGAGACCCTCTGGATGTGACTGGAGCTACCCCAGTCTGAGTGCCCATCTAAGCCCTACCTGCAATCCTGCAGCCCTCTGCAGGGACAGACAACCCATCTGGTCCTGCACGGAGGAGGACAAGCTCTGCAAGCCAGCCCAGCAGCCGTGACACAATCTGGGAGTTCCCTGGGTGGGGAATGCACTCTACTGAGCCATGTTATGACTTCTTAGCCAAAATTCCAACAGACCTGATGCACAGAGCAGGATGGGGACAGGAGGGATGCCCAGCTCTGTGTGGTGGTACAAGCATGTCCCAGCAGTAGGCGCAGTGTCAAAGCAGGGAAAGTCCCACAGACCACACCATCCCCTGGCTCATCATTCCAGGTCTCCAGCTCAGCTCTAGTGTGGCACGGCAGTGAAAGGGTCAGTTTGGGGACAGGATACTGCTGTGCCCCCGCTGGTGGAGGAGCGGGGCTACCCCTGTGGGATGCATCCCGGGGCACCTCCGCTACCCTCACCCTGCCCTCTCCCTCTCCGCAGAGACAACAAGCGCTAGCACCTCTTCTTTCATGCCGCCCCCCACCACCAAGATCTGCGACAAGGGGGCCGTGGTGGGCAGCGGGGCCGTGGCAGTGTGTTGGACAGCTGGACTGGTCTTGGCTGCCTATGGTGTCCTCTTTATTTAGTGAGTATCTCCCAAAATAGGGTCGGAAGAGACAGGACATGGGTGCTGGGAGGGGGCAGGGATATGGGGACCCCAGGGGCTGCAGCATGGTTGGGAAGGGGATTCTCAATGCCCTTGGGCAAAGGGCATTGACAATGAGCCATTTGGGGTTTTCTTGCAATTTTTTGTAAATTCTGGATGTTTTTCCAGGTTGGGTGTTCTAGTGGAGGTCTCAAAAATGGTTTTTCAAAAACTTTCCACAAAACCTGCAAAAGGGTTGGTCTTTGATGCCTCATTCTAAGCAGCCCTCCTCACTGCCTATTTTTTAAGAGGCAAACAAACCGCATGGAAATCTAAGGCCTTTGTGGAGTAATAGAAGAAAAATTGTCTGAGATCAGAAAACTCAAAGATGGTTCTCAAAAGAGTCCCTGTTTTGGCTTAGAATGGAGCTGGCAGCCTGTAGAGCCCCAAAATGCCCCAGGCCAGGGCTGCTTCTCATGAGTGCCTCCCTTTATGACCTTTCACTGTACTGACACTGCCTGAAGACTGGAAGCTCTATCCTGGCAGCAGCCACATGTGTCTCTTTGGGAGATGAAGGACGTGCCACCCATCCTTTGGTGCCCGAGGAGAAGCCATCACAAGGGAACCTCCTGGTGGGGGAGATGAGGGATTCTTTGCTCCCTCACAGCTGCGTCATCTCCACGAGTGACCTTAGTGGTGGCAATGACTGGCACACAGCCAAGGGAGGATTGGCAGGTCCATAAACTAGAGCAGGGCAAACTTAGATTAGATGTTAGAAAAAAAGGTTATTTACAATGAGGGTGGTGAAACACTGGCACAGGTTGCCCAGAGAGGTGGTGGAGGCTCCATCCCTGGAGACATTCAACGTCAGGCTCAATGGGGCTCTGATCAACCTGAACTAGTTAAAGATGTCCCTGCTCACTGCAGGGGGGTCGGACTGGATGACCTTTAAAGGTCCCTTCCAGCCAACCACATTCCATGATTCTATGATTATATGATTCTATGGATTTGGGTACTGTGTTCTGGGAACTGGTGTGTTTCTCTGTGGGAAAAGGCCAAACTGTGCTTGGCGTGTCCCCTCGGTGCCTGGGCACAGCCAACCCCGGAGCAGGACCAGTGACCCTTCTTCTTCCTGCTTGCAGATCCCCATCTGTCCGTCCATCCGTCACAACC
>NW_009712702.1:0-49104 GCF_000703405.1 Apaloderma vittatum
AATCTGCCTGGCAACAGCTCAGCTGGGGGAGGGGGGGGAAGGGGGAAAGGGGGGGCAGAAATACCTGCCACAGATAGGTTTTTGTTTTTGGAGATAGAAAAAAAATTTGTAGAAGTTGCTTGCTGCATATGCAAACATTCTTTGTCCTGTCATACAGCAGAATCTCTCTACGTTAGTGTCCTGGTTTGAGAACATCAGGATAAAAGCTTTTCTGAGGCTGCCTGGCACATGTGGCAATCACAACACAGGGAGGAGTGGTGGAGCAGCTGTGCCTATGGGGTGGAGAGGATGGCTCAGGTGACCCAAATGGACCAATCATGGTGTTCCTTCCCAAGGTGCTCAGTATATAAGAACTCCTCCAAAAAAAGCCCTGGAGTATGCCTGTTGTGCTAGAAAGATTGCTGTTGGCTGTTTGTTATCCCTCTCCATGTGGCTGGGCTTCCCCCTTCCCGTTTTTGTGCCACTTCCTGTTTTTGTGCTATAGAGGAGCACTGTTTGTCTGCATAGGCTGTCTTCTGCTGCCTCATCAGATGGGAGCAGCACAGCCACTCTAAGGTTTCTTCTTCTGGGTTTGTTTGTTTGGTTTTTTTTGACTGATCATTGGGATCAGGCAATCCTGTCTGCTGTTGAATCCAGTCTGCGATTTTTCTGCTTGGGCCATAGTTGCCACCCAGAAGGCACAGGCTCTGTATTAACATGTTGTTTCGTATTTTTTAATATTAATATAGTTGTATATATTTGTATATAGTTCAACATCTTAGTTATTTGTAGTATTATTTGTAGTATTATTTTCTTATCCACTAAACAGATTCAAGTTGTTTTCCAAACTCAAAGCCTTTCTCCCTTTCTCTGATTCCCCTGTTATCCTCCCCTGGGAGGGTGTGGTTGGATCACGGAGAGCATCCATCAAAATTTAGTGGCTGGAGCAGCCTTAACCTTCAGCAGATGATAACAGTGAAGGTATCCTTTACACACTGGCATGTTGGTGAATTCCTTGACATAGTTGTGACCTAGGCCAAAAAATGTCACACACAGGTTGAAGAAGAGCCTGGGACATGCACCCTGCCTGATGGTAAGCTTGGTTACATGGATGCAAGCCGCCTTGGGGCTAGAGGAATAATTGTGGCTTATTTTTGTTACTGGTTGGGGTAAAGGCAAGAAGTCTAGCTGTATAATTCATAATATGCTGAGCTATTACTAACATATAAGACAATAAAATTAATTTTATGCTGTTTACACCATTCTCTGGAGATTGTCAGTGCAACGCACAGGTTTGTAATGTGTTAACTCAGTTTTGCTTTCTTGGTGGCATGCCTACTGTAAATTGAAAGCTGGCTGGAAGATAGTTTTCAAACATTTTCCTTATGCTTTTACTCATTTTAGTCTTCCTCCTGGTTTTGGTTGTTATTGCTAGGTTATATTCAAGCAAATGAGCTCAGCACAAGCAGTATCATAAAGCAGGCTTCTCCAAGGCAATTTGTATTTGAAGAAATTAACATCTGGCAAGGAAAACTCTTACCTTCTTGCCTTTGTGCTGTGAACATGTTTATTTTTTCTAGGCAGGCAGGAAATGACAGAATAGGATCCTCTAAATGTTTACAGGATTAATTCAAAAGTCATTGGAAAGACTCCAACTTAAGTGGGCTTTATATTGGGCATTACACCTATAGGATAAGGGATGAAAGGTGCATGAGTAAAGGCTTGTGCTCTTGCTTCTTATCTTAAGTGTTTACAAAGTATTGGATGAATATTTTTTCCTGGTAATTGAATATGACCTACTTCAGCAGATTAAATTCATGATGTGGCTTTGATGTTGAACACTTTAAATAAGGTAAATGTCAACTGTCAGGACAAAATAACTTAGTGTTTTAACTATGTCCTCACATAAATGTGTTGTCAAGTTCATGAAACTCAGAACAGCAGATTTTCATGTAGATGTAAAACAAAATGAGATCTTTACAACTCTGAAGAATAAAATCAATTTAAACACAAGTTTTCCCAACTTATTCCTAATTAATTAATCTCAAAATGCTATATACTGTGTTGCAATAGTGTTTCACTGTGCCAGAGAATACCTTTTCCTACTTCTTTTTCTTGCATTTGGTAATTTTTTTTCTTCTGAAAAATCAACATTTTTGGGTGTAAAATGATTATGCTTAGACCAGGTAAAAAAGTGAAAATCACTGGCATGATTTGTTAAAACAAATTATTCATTGCTGAGCTACTGAAAAATGACAATTAAAAAATTAAATTTATGGTGATGCTACCCTGAAAAATTGCTCTATAAAATTAGGGTTTTTTAGGTTTTACAGTACTGAGTCTAAAATATTTCTTATTTAAGAATGGATAAATAAAGATTTATAGATAAAATATAGATTTGATTTTGAATTGATGGGCAAGCAAAATCAACCTGGTCTCTGAAAACCACAGAAGAATTAAAATTCTTATTTTCATAAACATCATGGAGAGCAACAATATTATAGAAGCAGAACTGAAGGTTCAGTGTGAACATAAGGGATTGGATTGATAGTGATGAAAGTGCAATATGGCTGAAATAGTATCTGTAGCTGGCTGTGACTCATATGAAAAAAGAGAATGCATACTGGTTGTCAGAGTGGTTCTACTGGACTGTCAGAAACGATTTTATCTACCTGGAAACTATACAAATTAAGGTGGAGATTATGGATAAGTAATAAAGAAGCTTCACTGATGTTGTTATACTTTGTTTTTCAGGACAGTTGTTTTTCAGGAACTGCTTTTAGTCTGAAGATTTTGTACTGGTTTAATTTTAAAATATGGAATGTTCAATGTGCTCTCAAATGAAGACGAATGCTTTGGGCAGGTTTGAAGAGACATAACAATGAGACAACTGCATTAATGAAGCAAACACTGTTTGGTTCTAACATACAGCAATGTGCTCTATGTTCATTTCAACTTGTTACAGAAAGATACGCAATATTTAGATCTCCTTTTGGGTTGTTGCAAGTAGAATATTTGGCTGCATTAGCATACTAATGACTATGCCTCTTTGGAGAACAATAAAAGCTATGAGAGCCAACAGTCAATTAGAGTGATGAGCAACCTATGCTAGAGTGTTTCAAAGGTCCTGAGTTCTTCCTAACTTTAATTTATTTAAAAGTTCACTCCAGGGACTGTGCGAGTAGCTAGGGACAATGAGCCAGAAAAGATAATGGAGAGGTGGCTGAGCTAAGCACAAGGGTTACACATGAGTCAGCAATGACTGCAGCTAAAGAAGAGAGTAGCTCATAGTGTGCTTGAGAGGGAGCTCCCTATGGAGTTCTGAGGGAGGAAAAAAGAGGAAGAGGAAGTGTCCAGACATTGACAAAGACAAGGAGCTGAAGGAGCTTCCTTGAAGAAATGGTATAACATAAGAGTGTAACAGAACGGATACTGATATGTTGAAGAGAGTGAAGCCTGATAATGCGAGAATTTAAATTCCTATATGAGGATTCAAGTGCAGCCAATGCACTCTTGATGTCCTGGTGGAAAAACTACGAAGAAAACTGCTCATTGGGTAGATAGAAAATAATGCTTTTTGTTGCCCCTCAATGCTGCATGGGTAAAAACTTGTTTAAGTTGTTCTTTTTTTTTTTTTTCTGATTGTCACTACTAATGTGATCTCTATTCTTAAAACAGATCATCTGTTTGCTCTATTTTAACTTTTGATCTCATTTGCTAACAATAAAATTGCTTTAATTTCAGGGAGTTACCACAGCAAACAAAATGGTGACTAGAACAAGAAGTTCAACAACAAAACCTGTAATTGCCTTTCACTTAGTCTGACTGTGATGATTATAATCCTGCCACATGAAAACAGTTCATCTTCTTGTCTGGAGTAATAGTGTCAGCAAATATTCCTTCTCTGCGTTAGACTTCCACCCCTTTACATGATTGACTAAAACCATTGAAAGAATAGTTTTGCAACATTATTACAGCATTGCCTTATGTCACCTACCCTTATTCTTTTTATGTTTATTTTTAATCACAGTTATAAATAGATCTTAAAAGTCTTTATATTATAAGAATATTGATAACAGCAAAAGGATATTTCTGCCCATAAGAGCACTCCCAGTTTCAAACATGCTCAGCTTTCCTCAAAGGACAGTGTCTTTCAGGATTAGCGGTATGGAGACAGTGAGAAATGGTTGGTTTTGAGAGAAGTAGCTTGAGTCCAAAATAGAAATAACTCAAGATAGAGAGATAGTATCTACATTTTTGCGGTCATCCAAAGTTGTCTTACACCCCATAATGTAAGCTTATTTTTTAAAAATAATTCATAAAGTAAATTTTTTAAAGTTACATTACGGCTACCTCTGTTTGTACTCGCAAACAAAATGGATTAGAAAGCATTTGCTCATCCTGCAGCCAGCTGGAATGATACAGCAAATGTCTATATTAGTAAATTTATTTGTATTCCAAAATAACGTGGCCACATCCAAACAGCCGGCTGTCACCGATCCATTGCCAGTTCCAACTGTTCTGAACTCAGGGCATTGACTGAGATAATGCTAGGTAGTGTGGGACAAAATTGTGCCAGAAGGCATGTTAATGCTTCCAGAGCATGGATGACTTCATGCCAATGCTTGGGGTCATGCCCACCTACAGAGGCATGTAGAACACTGGCTTTATTTTCTTATCCAGAAAAACATGTGGTGGGTTTGGGAAAAAGTGATGGGCTGACCTGGCAGCTAGGAACACACCCAGTCACTTGCTCACTCCGCCCAGCAAGATGGGGGAGAGAATCAGAAGAGTAAAAGTGAGAAAAACTTGTGGGTTGAGATAAAGACAGTTTAAAAAATGAAGGAAAAAAACCCTGCACCAAGTGATGCAAAGGCGATCACTCACCACCTCCCACCAGCAGACTGTTGGCCAGCTAGTCTCCAAGCAACAGCTACCTTTGAAAGATGACCACTAGCTGTACTGCTGAGCACATCCTCACGTGGTGTGGGATGTTGCTTCGGTCAGCTGTCCCGGCTGTGCCCTCTCCAACTTCCTGTCCACCCCCAGCCTACTTACTGGTGGGGCTGCTGAGAAACAGAGTAGATCTTTATGCTGTGTAAACACTGCTCACTAATAGCTAAAACATCATGTTAACAACATTGTTTCAGTCACAAATCCAAGCCACAGCTCCTGTGAAGAAAATGAACTCCATCCCAGCCAGACCCCATACAGGAACCTAACACTGTATCCAACTGGAATGTGCATGTGTGTGTCCACACCTGCCCCTAAAGAAAGAAGAGAAGATTTTGAATCAAATAGTGTTTGTATAATGTATAGACATACACAGACAGGCACTTTTTTTTTTTTTAAGAAAAAAAAGTAAATTAAACTGAACGTTATTAGCAGAACACATGGAGATGTGTGTGGTTTACCAGGTTTTACTGTTTCATTTAATTGCAAACCTGATTAGTTTTTTTCTCCCACAAATATATACTCTTTAAGAACCAAAGCATATATTATCACACTAGAAAATGAGTTAAAGTAGAGACAGCCTTGGATGGCTTATGCATTGTAAAGCAGCATTTTCAGCAGATGGAAGAGAGAGGAGACTGCTTTACATCTCTATATCAGATCATGTCAACTTATACATCTGAGAGCAAATGCAGAGTGAGAGGCGAAGAACAGAATCTCCAATCTGGGCAACTGACAGTGCCCTAGTTCATGTACAGCACAATCAATGCAAGCTTATTATGCAACAACATCATAAATCACATTAATTTCTTGTATGGTCATGATATTAATTTGTAATGTCTTAATGTATTAACCATGGGTTGTTTCAGAGGCTATCCATCTCTGTTGGATCATGTCCAGAGGAGGGCCACAAAGATGATCAGGGGGTTGGAGCACCTCTCCTACAGGGACAGGCTGAGAGAGTTGGAGTTGTTCACCCTGGAGAAGAGAAGGCTCTAGGAAGACCTTATAGTGGCCTGCCAGTGCCTGAAGGGGGCCTGCAGGAAAGCTGGGGAGACCCTTTTTCTAAGGGCATGCAGTGACAGAACAAGGGATAATGGTTTTAAACTAGAGCAGGGTAAATTTCTATTAGACGTTAGGAAGAAGTTCTTTACTATGAGGTTGGTGAGACACTGGAACAGGTTGCCCAGAGAAGTTGTGGATGCCGCATCCCTGGAGCAACTCAAACCGCTTCATCCTTCTGTGGGTCTATGAATCTTTCTTCACGCAGAGATCCACATAATGGCAATGAAGCTGCCTCATCCACATGATGAAACTTCCGCGAAAGAGAGAAATTCCTAATAGAGGGCTCCATTTGATGAAAATATATCTAAAAAAATTAAGCTACAGTTTTAGAGTCACTCTGAATACAGAAGATGTAAAACATTGAGTAATTATGAGTTTCTAATGACATTAATGAAATTGCAGTGATTTGCACATAGAAGGAAGATTCTTAGTAACAGGTGCACACTAAAGAAATGAAAGGAAGCATTTCCTCAGGATACTTTGCATCTCTCTCTGACCATCAGTTCGGGTCATTGTATACCGTATCTACCACAATGATGGGTAATGAGATAATTTATGGAAATTGAGAGAGGAAGCACCATTATCCACAAACAGGGAGAAGAGGTTGTGGCCACACATGTATATGAAAGATTAGCTAAGAATGGGAAGGAGAACAATAGATTAAAAAGTCAACTTCTCCACTCAGTTAATATTTTGACATTAGTTTCCATTCATCACTTGCACAAGAAAGCAAAATGTCAAGATGTTTTATTTTGTAAAAGGTGAAACCACTTATGTTGCTTATAGCTTGGCATTGTCTTCCAGCAAGGAGGCAATTCTGTATCACATTCATTCAGTTCTTTTTATCTGCTATGTTAAACTAGTGCGATAAAACCTTTTTGGTAATAACAAAATAATATTTATGACAAAGCAGTGTGGAATCTTTCACAATGATTCCTTTAGCATGATGTCAAAAATTTGTAAAGTTGTGATTATTAAAGAGAAACATTGTAACAACCTTTGTGTTTTAAAGGAATAAAGAATTAAATGGTTTCGTAGGGAGATCAGATGCAGCAGGAGGAGTTATAACTCATAAAAGCTCCTCTGTCATATAACTTCAGGTGAGATTTCTGGATTAAGGAGAATAGCAGTTTTCTTACTGGCCCTGACTTTCTTGTCTATATTCCCCTTCCCTCTGTTTCTTCCAGCGAAGCCACAGAAAATGTTTAGCTGAATTATTCTAGGCTTGGGATGTAAGATGTGTGTCAGCACAATGCTGAAGAGGAGCAGGGACATCATTATTGTTTAGAGAGCACTGATTCCTCACACACACCACCGAGCGCTAGGTTCTTCTTACATGCTCTAGGTATATTCTTCCTATGGGAGTCTCTATAAGGAGCCTTGTTAGGACTCCAAAGCTCTCTGCAAGGCCTCCTATCTCCTGATTTCACCTTTGCTTAACTCCTAGGACGTCTAAGAACACAAGCCTCCTGCTGGAGGAAGAAAAAAAAAGGGATTTCTAAATGAGGAAGAAAAAAAATGGGAAGGGACACTTGAGAGAGTGCATAGAGATTTCAGCAAGATAGACTACAGAGAGAATTAGTGCCTAGCTTTCTCCAGGTGGGCTTTAGCTATGCTCTTAGATAATGCTTGCTGAGGAATTTGAAGAACTTCCCATTAAAGATGCCTAGAGTAACAAAAGAGTTGCAGTGTCTTGAACCTTGCTGTTTCAGGGAGAAGAGGCAGCCAGAAAGTCTATATGATCATTTTGTGGAAGGTCATATCAACTTCTGAGCTGTGGACATATAAGCAGCAACAACAGAAAATCGTCAGTGTAGTAAGCCCCTGTTATGAATACTTGTTTTAAATGTACTTTATAGTTGTATCTATGTATTTTTCATATTAAAGAGGGTGGTCTGAGATTCCCATGTGTATTTGGGCTATCTAATCTTCTGCTCCACTCAGAACAGAACAGTTATCACTTGGACATACACAGGAGAGATATTAATGCTGTTATATTTCATGTGAAAACCAGAGCGCTGTGATACAAGCCAAAGTGTCATCATTTCAGCTTCATCAGAATGTGCTTATATTTTTAAGCACCAGCAATTTTCTTACAAATATTATAAACTCTGCAATTTCTTTAATTGAAAATTTAATATTAAATGGTTCACGATTTAGAATGAGAAACTGTAAAAGAAGTTTTGAACTGTATATGGTGATAGCTTATTGACATCAATTGGGTAATTAGAATGAGTGTTCTCACCAGAAAACTTAAAACAAATCCCAACACATTCTTCTAGTTCAGTGTTTTGAACTATGCATGCTTTGTGCCTGACCCATACTGCTGTCTGCTTCAGAGAGGAGCCGCCAGTTCTCTCCCTCAGTGTTGGTACAGAGCTGAGCACGCTGGGACACCTGATAAACATGATTGCTAATAATGTAATCGCTCAAGGCGATGCCTTGACAGAAGTTTAATTCTGCTAGTGCCTTTACTCCAGGAGATTTAATATAGCTTTGGGGATAAGTACAGCAGAGAAAGCCACACAGGAGAAGAGCAAATGCATTTCTTGAAGGCTTGTTTTATATATTAGTCAAAGGGCAAACAGAACTGCTCAGTTTACAAAACTGCTAATTTATCTTCACCCCACATATCAGAAGGACTGATTTTGCAGTGCTACTTACCCAAATCTATCATTGCTTAATAAATTACTCATGTATTTCTGACTGCCTCTTGTCATTGATTTTAGCTTTAGTCAGCTTTAAATGTGCTGCTATTTCCTGTTTCTTTCCTTCATTAATATTGCCTTCTCAATCCAATCTAGGCACATAGTTTCTAAAGATAAATTGTTTTCAGCCCTTGAAGGTGGTAATATTGCCACAGCTTTATGGTAAGTGCTTGCTCCTAATTACTTTAGAACTACTGTTGAATCAACTTTAGCTAGATGAGGCGGATATTTTTTTGGCTTCCTCTCCCCCTCGTGTAAATAACTTTGCTATTTAT
Organism: Apaloderma vittatum; assembly: GCF_000703405.1. Lineage (NCBI taxonomy): Eukaryota > Metazoa > Chordata > Aves > Trogoniformes > Trogonidae > Apaloderma > Apaloderma vittatum. The sequence continues at coordinate 8,981 of NW_009712702.1, forward strand.
AGACATTAAAAGTAATTTTAAAGACTATTTTATTCTACATTTAGTTGGCCAGTTGTAAGACTGCTTTATGTCTATATGTGGCACAAAAACATTAGTTGGTAGTACTAATATGTTGGGATTTGTTTTAAGTTTTCTGGTGAGAACACTCATTCTAATTGCCCAATTGATGTCAATAAGCTATCACCATATACAGTTCAAAACTTCCTTTTACAGTGTCTCATTCTAAATCATGAACCATTTAATATTAAATTTTCAATTAAAGAAATTGCAGAGTTTATAATATTTGTAAGAAAATTGCTGGTGCTTAAAAATATAAGCACATTCTGATGAAGCTGAAATGATGACACTTTGGCTTGTATCACAGCACTCTGGTTTTCGCATGAAATATAACAGCCAACAGGATGCAGCCGATCAGCTGCAATTTTGTCTGAGTGTTGGATACACATGAATCAGTCTCATCTGTGGTGCTTTTTAAAATTTACTTCCAGTTATTGTGAGGCACTATAAAGACAAACAACTCTACTCAGGATACAAATAATGTGATTTGCATTCAAATAAAATTTTAAGTGTTAGAACTAGGATGCCTGACATACTTATTCTTTATGTCATTGATACATCGCAAAATTGAAATGTGGGACTCACTGCTTTAGGATTTGAAGGTAGTCAGAGACATAAATGAGTTTAAAACGGATTAGAGAATAGGCTGACTGCTGGATGCTTTGGATGTAGTCCTGGCTCAGAAAATCTTTAAATTGCTGACTACAAAAACTCAGGAAAACATATCAGAAATAGGATCATTCATACTCTGTTCCGATACTCTTTCCTTATATGTCTGGTTAATGTAGACAGCATAGTGAACAAGAGCTATTGCTGATCTGATCTGATGCTGCTGTTCTCACATTCTAAAGCTGGCAGGCAACAAAGTTTTATCAGGTAATTTAAAAAAAACCAGGTCAAATCACGAGGGATAAGAATTGTGCCAGTGTGAAGAAAATCCCTTTCATCTACGTAGTTGTGAAGAATAGGCACTCCTCTGATGCTCTGTTTACACAAAGGTCCAAGATCCTCAGTAAAACTCTTCTGTGCAGGTAGCTCAAACCAGCATCAGCTGCTTTCACTCTTATCCTGCCCAGGGGCAGGACCAGATTATCTTTCGACGTCCCTTCCAACCCCTGACATTCTGTGAATATCATCTCCACGTCATTATAGCCATTGCTCTTCAGTCTTTTTTTTCCCCCTCCAGTAAAGAACATGTTTCAGACCTACTGTTCTTACATGAGCTATTTTGATTTAACTGAACAGAATTTTACAAAAGCAAATTTCCTCTGCTTTCTTACAGGTTTCTTTGTCTCTGTGAATTTAACGGCATGTTGAGATAGTTTCACAGTTCTCGGGCTATAGTCCTATTTTCTGCTTGTGTGTGGATATTTTTCAGAAGAGAATGGCAAGGATATAATGAGCTAGAAATGTAAACCTTCCGCATAAGGTGACCTGAGGTATAACGTATAGTACCAGAAAACACTTGTTCAGGTACTGAAAATGTGTAAATCTGGTACTACAGTCAGTGAAACTGTTACCTGGCTGGCTGACCTTGGACAGTTTTTTTCCCTTTTCCTGTCTGTACTTGATTCCCCCCAACTATAAAACAGTAACGATGACACACACCACTCTCATAGAACACTCGGACTCAAAGACGAAAAACTATGTATGTATCTATGTGTATTTTAGAGTAACTGGATTTCAAGTTGAATGCATCTTTCTTTTTTCTCCTAGTTTTTCTCAGAGAAAAGGAAAGAAGTTTAGCAGAATGTCTTTGAAATATCTGTTAAAGGGAAAGGTCAAATATAAAGCAAACAACCACCTACTCTTCCGAACTCGAACAATGTTTGTATGTGGACACTATATTTTATCTTTCTATCAATATCTATCACTCAGCAGAATAATGAAAGGGGAGAGACAGAGATTTTTAAGAAAATCTAAATAGCCTGAAAAATGTTGCCATAGAAACTGATTCAGACACTATAAAAAAACCCTCTGTGTATTGTTGATATCATTATTTACTTCCTGATATTCAGTCTGACTGAAGTAAGCAGCCTCAGCAAGATGCCCAGAGTCATCAAAAGTAAAGTAGCAAGTCTATTGGGGATCTCCCAGATTATTTCAAATTTGTAGCTATCTGCAAATTTGGGTTAAATTACTTGATTCAAAATCTAGTAACAGTTCCTGGAAGCAAGGCCAAGAAATTTGGCTCTTTACAGAAATTTTGTTGTATAGCAGCTTCCTGTCAATTATATAAATTACCTTCTTTTAAAATGAAAAACAGCACAATCATTCTTCTGTCCTTTCAGAGTCACTAGAGTCTTTTTTAGGGACAAAGCTCCTTTAAAATCATTTTGAGTATGTGCTTATGTTTTCTGGTGTTTTCTTTTTTTGTGAGTTGGAAAATAAGTAGTATAATTGAAGTTGCTGGCTGGAGATAAGTATCTCTTATAGTCTTATTATGCCTTTGTGGCCAGTAAAAGCTATCTGGACATTGTGGAGTTTTTTAGCCATGTAAGTATAACATATTTATGAATAGGACTTTAATTTAGGATTAATTTTCTCTTAACAGAAATATTGAGTTTTCCACTCAATTTTGATACAAGAATCATTGCCCAGTCTTTCTCATATATGCTAGACACATTTCTTAGATTTCTACTCTTTAAAATGTATTTCTTTTTATCTCATTTGTAAAATAAGATTTTTTTTTTTAGGAAAGGAATGCTTCAGTCACTGAAATAGAGAAATAATTATGTTACAAATAAAAAGGAGTAGGAATATATATATGTCTGTAATAAAAAAGCACATTTAAGACTAATCTTCCCACTCTTCTTGTGGTGTAACCCCATTAAACAGGACCCTGTGAGCCTTGTACCTGCTTAGTTTATCCTAGCCATTGGGCTAGTTCACTTTTTTCTAACCCTATTCTACTAGTCCTTGGTCTGAAACCGATACAACATCCCTTCTTGCAGAGATGAGGGATTTGAGACATTTATTTTGTTGCATTAGCAAAGCAGCTCGAATTAGTGGAATTATACCTGCCAAAACACGGTGATAAATTTTAATGAAATAATCTTCCTAGAAAGAGGAAACTGGATGGGGAAAATAGTTGCTCTCTGTGTGCCTTTATGTACTGGTGAGGGAGTCGCCTGCCGTAGGAACTTCTAAAGCCATAATACTGACAGACTTTTCATCCCCTTTCTCCATAGTCCTGAGGTTTGGTCACATGAGGTTTGCAAGGCTCCTAAGGCCCTTCCAGCTGGGCCTGGGTTAGAACTTCCTGTTGGTTACAGGTGAGTTTAAGGGCAAATCTCACCCGTTCAGCAGTTTTTTTCCTGTTTTGCATGGGCAACAGATTCATTTTGGCTGGTATTGTCAGTGTTGGGAAATGTCAGTTTTACCACCAGAGGTGGGCTCGGCAGCAGTCTGTACAGTTGTTCAGGATAGAGGACTCCAAATTGCAGAAGGGTGAGGACAAGAAGCAGAAAGTACGTATCAATTTGAGATTTTTTCAGCTGAAGCTCAAATATTAGGCATCTCTGTTTAGGTGGTCACCCACAGTGACACAAGGAGTGGAAAGATTCATGCTGTCTAAAGGAGGAAGAAAGGAAAAGAAACCTTGCAACACTGCTGCAGGAGTGAATTAACAGGAAAAGAGGTAGCTTCTGAAGGAAACTCAGCTTCAGCTCTCAGCAATAATGAAGCCAAGATTAAAAATGGCTGTGTGGGAAAGGCCACCGTGAGGGCCTTGCTCTGTTTAAAGACTTCAGTAGTGGATTGTGGTATAGCTGGCAATATCAGGCAAGTGTTCTTACGTATGCCACAGGTGACATTGCTGAAGACCCTATGTCTCCCTTCCCAGAGTGACAATGGAAGAAAAGGATTCAACAAAATACAACAGACTTTTCATATTAATAGGCTAGGCAGAAAGAATGTTAGATTTGATAAGGCAGAGAGAATCTTAGATTTGATAAGGCCAAACTTCTGGGAAGGTTCCAGGAGCAAGAAAGGAGGAAGGACAAAAAAAAAAGCAACAGCTTTTAACCGCTGCAGTTCACTCTTGCTGAACCCTGCAGATACAGACTGTTGAAAGCAGACACCAATAAAAGACAAGATAGCTGATAGCATCTGAGGTACTAGTTTGCCAGCACAGCTTTATTTAGACCCTGATTTCACACTAGGAAAAGTGAGGTCTCACGAAGCCTTAAAAAATAGCAACATGGTTTACATGTTAGCAGTGTAAGAGGGATTTTATCAGGCCATATTGAGGAAAAGAGAGAGTCACAACTGTGGAAGAATTAACTGAGGCCCGTCAGGGAAGTTGCGCATTTTTAAGAACACGCAGACAAAACATGCACTCTCTGTAGGTCATTGGGCATTAATCTGAATGTCAGTGGCCAAAGCATTATCACAGTCAGATATCAGCATAGGGTTCCTGGCAAATTCAACTGCCTAAGGAATCTGTTTTGCTGTACACCTGCACTAAAGCCCTTGTCAGAAAGCCGTGCACCTAATAGGTGTTGTTGTGGATCTTCACTACCTGAGCACCTCCAGAACAGACATCCAGATTATCAATTTGCCAGTGTATTTCCACTCTTGTTAAACAGAACTGTTTGTGACTCAGAGATGGTTTCACCTAGAGTTCCAAATGTCCAACTATATGACCTGGATGTGTACATTTACATTAGAAATGTTATTGAATATGTTAGACTAATAAATGCAAATCTGAGGCCCAACAAGCTATCTCTCTGAATGAGAACATGAATTGGGAAATTCATGAGCATGACACAAATAAATAGGAAGTTCAGCCACTTCTAGTGAACCTTTACTATCCAGGATGTTTCTAGTTTAAGACAATACTTGGCTCTGAAAAAATAAATGGAGAAACTGTTACAGACTATTTTTAATTCTTATATGTAGAGTTATGTATCTGAATCTAAAAAGTCACATGAAAATATGAAATAAAAGAACTGCTCTAAGATTCTTTATGGGTTTTTACAGTCATTCTATAGAATGTTAGTCACAGCTTCTTGTGATCAGCAAGCCATAGCAAACACCAAACAATTGGAAAAAGACCAGGCCACAGTTATGGCCAGATGAAAAGCTTTTACAGAAATTGACTGATAATCTCAAGTGGAAAATGAGACATTGGCAGTCAATTTTTTTCCTCTTGGATTTTAGCATTGAAAAAGCCATACATGCTTGGTGGAATTCTTGGGATCAAAATTCTTGCATTACATTCTACATCAGCCTTCAAGATTTTGAGTAATATTTTTTCAGCACTGAATGCAATTGCTTATATTAAGCAGCTACCAACAATGGAAGAAAAGGCTTTAAAGAAAGATTTTCAGGTATATGTTGACCTTGTCCTGGAAACAATCCCAGAATCTGACAGTTTATTTCAACAAATTAGAGATGAATAACTAATGGCCCAGACTTGCCAGAAACCTGTCCAACTCTGCCAAAGAGGGAGGTATCAGTGAAGTCAGCATCTACAAACTTACTATTATATTGGAAGGACTGAGCTGATTTGCACACAACTGAGAGACAAAATTTGTAGAGACAGCACTGTCTAAGCCGTATTGTACCCCAGGACACAAGCAGAGTCAGTGCACCAGGGACAGTAACTTGTGTGGTAGCTCCCTTTGATTAAGTGGGTTCAAACACTAGGCGAATAAAGTGATGAAAGTATGCAAATAAAAAGTATACCTTACCAGATTATAGAAAACTTCTTGACAAATTGTATGAAGTATTTCTAGTGTTGTTACTTAGGACTTTGAGTTTGGGTTTGCTGTTTTGTTTCCTTTTCTGTGTGGGTTTTTTTTTTTTGTGCATGTGGTTTTTTGTGGTTTTCTTTTGTTTTGGGGAAGAGAGTTTGCTTTGGGTTCTTTTTTTTCCTAAGAACATATGAAAGTTCCTGTAGCAATGACTTTGCTAGATATATCAAGTTGATTACAGTTCCAAGGTCTCATCACACCATATTATATCAAAAGCAAGTCAATATTTGTACCTTTGTATACATATATATATGTTTTACATTTGCTTAATATGAATGCAAAGTTGGAGTAAATACTGTTCTAAGTTTGTGGCACTTAGACCCTCTTTACACAGGAATAAATGGTTATGTGAAGACTTTGGCAGTAAAAGTCAAGATTTTTATTTAAGGCTTCCAAGTAACTCTGTGTCAAATTATTTACAGAGTAGTACTTTCAACTAAAATGTTTTGGATGTCCACAATGTGTTTGGAAGATGCCCATAGTTTAACAAGAGTCTTTTTTTCACCCCTGCATGGTTGTGTGAGATTACCATGGATTACATAGAGGTTGGGAATATAGCAAACCTCACAGTTTGATTTTCTGCAGTTTATTATTCTTTATAACTGCTGATACTACACAAAAATGTATTAAGGCAGTAGTACAGAAGCAATTAAATTGGGATACTATGCAAAAGCGCTTTGACCTTTCCTGTTAAAATATCAGGGATCAATTATTTTCTTTATGCACTGCAGACAGTACAAAAATGCTTATATGAAAGCTGGAAAAATTAGGTCATCTAATACGAAAAAGCTTTTGGTAATATAACACATTACATGGGCAATTACAAAAGCACCAATATTCAAAAATAGACACTTTCTACAGGTGATGATTCAGGACTAATAAAGTCGTTTCAGGTGCAATGTGATGGATAAGACAAAAAAGCATTATTAAAGCCTTTACGTAAGAAATTCCACTTATAACCCTCTTAAATTATACAGTAATCTCCTTGTTTTAAATCTGTTCTCCATATTTGAAATGAATGTCCAGTATTGGTAACAGCTCGCAAAAAAGCAAGAGAGTAAACAAGTCTAAGTAGAGATAAGAAGACCAGGTGTGCATCTATAGACTGATATTACTCTGCACCTCTACATGCCTAAGCACCTTTAATAATTTGGTGTTAACTTTGGAAAAATCTGATGTGTCCTCCTGAATTACACACGTAAATCTGCTTCTTTATGGAAGGTATGTGTATACATGTGGGTGTTATTTTTGGGTTTGCTGCCAACTCATTTCTAAATACTGGCGATGGACCACACATATTTCAGATGGCTGTTACACAAGAAAAAAGGGAACATCGTTTCTTCCTTTTCTTAAAGGAAGTTTAGTTAAGTTTTGCTTGAACTCAGTTGCTTGTCTAGCAACTTCACATTTCAAATTACATTATACTCTGTTGATGCAAAAGTTTCATGTACAGTAGTTTAAAACATATCCCATTTATTAAAAATAAAGTGCAAGATGGCTTACTCAGCACTTAAACATTCACTGATCAAAGTCACTGGGCTATTAATGTTATTATTATTATTGGTTATTTTATGCAGATACAGTTCCAGTGCTACTTCACATGACAATTCTATCTATAATTTTATACACTCTATTTTCTGCTGCATACAGGAAAATATAGGCTTGCCTTGAAGACAGTAAAAATTGATATCTGGCTTTGGGCACTTTTGACACCTGTATGTTCTTCAGCGCTTTAATAATGGTTTAAAGCACTAACACAATTCTATGTGATTTTTACAGCAATATTAACTTTTTAATTGAATTTTATGTGCTTTTTTCCCTATATTTTAATTACTTTTTCCTTGATCTTGCTAGGTTTTATTTAAATTTTAATGTTGTATTCTTTCCATTATTTCTGTTACATATATCAAGCTCATTTGAATGGATTCTTCAGTATTGCCACCCATTTTTTTCATGTATTATCCTTTTAGCCTCATTTGTCCCAGGCACACTCCTCTGTCACACAAAACCAACGTTAGTATGCACCAAAGAAATCTCAGGTCCTTACTCAGTCAGGGACATAGCAAAGAAAGGATGTATTTGGATATTTATCTAAATGTTCATTCTGGGAAGATGGATTTACAATTTATGTCCTATACAAAGAACTCATCTTTTACCATGCAGGAGATAACACTATAATCAATCCAGTCCTGTAATCATTAAAGAAGGGCAATACCCTGTCACTCTAATATTCTGTCCACAAAGCCTAAGGCTTGGATATTCTGCTGTTAGCTGCTCCTTGTTCTGCATGTTTTATTGTATTTGCTACAGAAAATAGATTTCATGAATGACAGATGACGCATCATTGCACCAGATGCCAAATCAGGTAGTTGGTGCTTTGGGCCTCTTGTTGTTTTAATGGTCCACTCATTCTACATCCTCTTCCCCACATTTACTTGAAACTCCTGAACCCCCTCCCTCATTCTCAGTGAATCCTGCTGTCATCATGCCATGTTAGAGTTCTTTCAGTTATGATGACTACCTTGCTGTTTAGGTAGGAATTTAAGCTGCTTCTGTTCCTCTGGCTTTGGTTGTTTTCTCAATATTGGCTTGTGACTTAAATGTTAATATGTGTGATGTGCCGATATTGACCAAAAATAGGAAGAAAGAACAATGGTGCCATGACCTTGCCTGAGAGTTAGAAAACTTGTATAAAATAATAGAAAACTTCACAGATGTAAATAGACTTTTGTATAATCAATTGTACTCTTCTAAGGTTAAGTTGCTTCTCACTCTCTTTACGCAGGTTAACTGATAAACCTACATGAATGCAAGAAGCAGATGATTTTTTACTTCTTTTAAAAGTTAAAAAACCTTAAGCTTCCTTATTGATCTGAATACTCTTTTATACAACAAAGAGCCTACACAATGTATTGTAATGAGCTCTTTAGGAAATGATGTAACTCATGCTGTAAGACAAATGGACAAATGAGAAGTGAAAAAGTGTAATACATCATATCATGTTCTGTATATAGCAACTTAGTCAAGCAAATGTGGAAAGACAGCAGACTTTGCTTTGTACACACAACATACTAACAGAGATACAAGGGATTTTACTTGTACAGCATATGTGGGCAAGCAGAGAGAAAACTGGAAGTCTGAATCTTGACATGGAAAAGCTTGTACAATATTGTTAAGATAAGGACAAAGACTGTTATAAGCAGGGATTTGTAGGTGTGAGAGGGAACTCAGTATTCTCAGTATTGGCAGATGCTTCTCTCTGAGAGGCTGTCATTAGTCTGTAAGCATGTAAAGATCAACTGTCATCCTCTACTTTGGAAAGGATGTCTTTGGTTTATGAAAGAAGCACAGCCAAGCTCATAGCAGGATCTCATCACTAAGCTATATAATGTATAAATATGATAATTTTGACTTAAAAAAGAATCTGTTAGTTCTTTAAGAAATTGTCAGTGCCTGGTTTTAGTTCAAAGAGATTTGCTACATGCATGGAAGCTCTCTTCTATTACAAAAAGTCTTCTTTTCCAGTCAATCGAAGAGAAAATTGAGAGAGAGACTACGGCTGTAACAAAAATTGCCAGCAGTTGATGGAGTGTAATCAAGCGTAGCTGATAGACTACCAGTAGCTTGCTATGTGTTCTTCCCTTAAACCAAGACCCTGCGAATGGTTCAGGCATAACAGGGAGGAGTTTCAAAACTTCATTTACTACTAAGCTTTAAAGCCAATTGCTTAAAAATGCTAGTGGTCCAGAATGGGCACTCCGCTAGCATTTGGGCTGAGGGAGGCTCCCTCTTCCCTGAAGGCTTCGTGGGGCAGGTTGTCTCAGAAATACTGCTCCTCCTATATTAGGGACATGCCCGTACCCACAGTCTGAAGCTATGTGTCTTCGGTGAATATTTTGCACATGGATTTTTTCTCAATGGAGAAGTCTGAAAAGTGCTGGTTTTGGGATGCAGCTAGAAAATGTGCTCTATTACAGCAGTTTAGTAGGATATATACTAGCAATAAATCTGTAAACCAATCCCAAAATAGTTATTTTCACATATCTGTGTACAGTGTGTCTATACTTATTGGGACAGATCACATGAGTTTCACTTGTTTGGTTGATGAAGGAAGAAAGCAGGAGAAGAAAGAAGTCAGGAAAAAGCAGAGTGAGAGAAGCTAGAGCTGTACTAAAGTCATGCTAATTGCATCATCTTCTAATTGGTTTTGGACAGAACGGAAGAGGAAGATATATCCTGCCATTGTAATGCTGAACTAAGTGAACAGAGAAGCCTTCCTGCCTGGACAGAAGTGCATAATGAAAACTGTAATTGCACAAGTTCATTCTGAAATATTATGGCATCTGGTTCTGTCATTGTTATGTTTGGGCTTTCCATTTTTCTCAGTTAATTGGTTAAAAATTTGTCAGTTGTGACCATGATTCTGTTAGCGTATATGCTGGAATAAATGAATGAAAATAAATGCATAAATATAATCTCAATTAATTGCTGGAAACTGAAGAAAGCTTTAAAGACATGTAGAGGATTCTGAAAACTGTCCTGAAAGGAACATGGTGCCATTGATCCGATTGAGTCATAAATGGCTGAGAAGATTTGCAGAAAAGCAAAATTCTTCCTACAACTTCTGTAGTTTATGCTTGGACTTGTCTTTGAGATAATTTGAAAATTATGGAAAATATTCAGGCAGTAACTGAATAATTTTGATTTTGAGAAAGAGATCCTTTCAGAGTTCCCTCCCTCCTCCCTTTAAATGTCAAAATTTTTTAATCTTCATTATTTTTATACCTGGAAGAGGTGTTGAAAACCTCAGAGAACATAATGATTGATATTTTTACTTATCAACTTGGAGTGCAAGGAATCTTGAAATGAAAGTAGAAATAAAAAAATCCAACAAGTGATACAATATTGTTCTTCCTACAAGACAGTTTTCTAGTTTGCCTTCTGTCTTATCAACCTTAATGATGTAAACCAAAATTTTAATACAACTTTTCTTGTTAGTTGCTCTTGCAAGAGGAAGATTTTTATTCTGCTGTGACTCTTGGGAGACTGAGATACTGACTGCTGGCTTGACTTGGCAGGGAACCTGTTAGCTTTCTCCAAAGGAGGTAGGAAAGGCAGTTTTTCTCAGATATTAAGAATGCAGCCAAAAAAAGGGAAATGGAATGAGCTGAAGTTCATTTTTGTTTAACTTCCTGCTAATTCAAATTTCCAGTAATGGGTGACTTGATCCAGATCCAATTTCATCCAGAAGAGCCCATGTTGACACTTTGAGGACCTTCTGTTCAGAATCTGAAATTACCACTGCCTTAAATGTCTTTTTTAATTTTTAAAGATTTTCAATTATATTTTCCAAATAGGTTGTGTTCTCTATAGCTTAAACTCTGCAGTCTCCATCAATACTAAGAGTTACTGTAAAATCACCGATTACCTCAAAACATACTGTCATTTGCTCAAAACTCAAACTCAGAATGAGATGATAAAAAATGCTCTGACACACTAATTACTTGTTGTACCTGCACACTTCCACTCCTCTGCTTGTCACTGGTGGTTTAATCTTATGGCCAGCACAGTACACTGACAACATGTGCCCTCTGCACCCTTATGTAATTAGAGGCTTTGCAAAACTTTCCCTTGTACTCTTTCAGGAAGGTGGAAAGCTAGTAAGTGTGGTCTCTCTTTTGCATGATTCTGTCTTGCTTTAAGAAGCACTAATCAGCCTGGCCTCAGCCTCTGCATCTGTCTTGAAGTCAATGGAGTTGGCTTATTTCACGCAAGGTGAAACTCTAGCACTGTGTTTTAATTTCCCTAGTCATTAGACTCCTGACAATATTTAGTGGCCTTTACTTTATTATGCATCTATTTAGCAAATCTCAGATGTTCCATGGTAGGTCTTTGCGTCTGGTGACAGTGTAGAGAGCACAATTCAGTGAGTGTTACACAAAAAATTCTTTTCACTGTAATAAGCATGGTGCTAGTCTACTCACGGCTGTTGTTGGAGTATCCCAGGAATAGGTGTATTCTAACAGGGCTGCAATGAGTCCCACCTGGAGCCCTGGGACTCTACTGGATGGAGGCAAGGGAGGAATGCAGAATGATGTCTTCTTTTTTTATTGCTATAGTCCCAGCTGGTCCAGTTGTTGACGTTGAGATTGGTCTTACATTATTGCAATAATACTACACTGGTCTGAGAAGATCATATTGCAGTGATCCCCCAGGGACTACTTGAAATAGCCTTCTGCCCATTTTATCTCTGCAGATTAATGTTAGAGGACTGCACCATTTCAGAAAAAAAGAAACCATGATCTGCTACCACCAGCTACTAACTGTTAAATTGAAAGCAAAGTATGTAGAATAGTAAGATGTTCTTTGTCACATGAAATGAGATAAACTGAATCTGACACTAGTATAAATTGGCCCAATACTGGCAAAGCTGATGGAGGTTTACCTGCTTATTCCTACAATCTACTTGTCTCAGTGCCCTGTGGTCTTACCTCATGGGGCACTTGTAGCACTACAAATTGCTACATTTTAAAGAACCATGTTCACATACGAAAGTAGAAAATACATATTGATGAAAACACATCATCACTAACAGCGCAGAAAACGAAACAGTGAAAGAGTATTTACATTGAGTGGTAATAGCTGATAAAATCAATCACACATTAAGATTCAAGGTAACTAAGAGAAGATTTCAGCGGATTAAAATGTTGCCACAGGATAATGGTCTCTCAATGATAGCTAAATTCTGTGGATATTTGCTTTCAAAATAAGAAACATCAACCAGTAGCAAAATACTTCAGCCATTAATTAGTTTCTACTGTACCAAGGAATTAATCATTTAAAACAAATTAATTGGTGTTGGGTTGGTGGAGTTGTAACAGTTCAAATAAAGACCAGTCTTACTGAAAAATTATATTTTGTGTGATTGGAACTCAAATCTTGCTCACAGAGATGGCAAAGAAAGATGAAAACTAGGGACAGGAAAAAACGGTTCACAAACTCGTGAAAAATACAGAAACCAGCTTAAATCAACAGAGTCCTAAAGCCCTGTCTGTTTTTTTTGTTTTTCTTTCTTTCTTAAGTGGCAGGAGGATTCCGTTTTCCAATTAAATGTTGAAACTGAGATGTTTGTCTATGCATTCAGCCTTACTCTTCCTACTCATACATGCAATTTGCAGTTGTATAAATAAATTACTTAGATTTGACTATTCATTTGCATAGTACATCCAAGAAAGAGTACATAAAATTTAGCTAGATTTCATTTTAATATCTATAGGATAAAGCTTATAGGTATTATATGAATAGATACTTAGGTTGCTATCACTTCAGGTGCCAAAATGCAGATCTTCACAGTCCCTGCTCGCACAGTTATTTTAACTTGTTTTAACTTATCCCATTAGTGTCAACATTACTTAATTTATGTGTACGTAGCTTTAGAGAAGTCCCTGCCTATCTCTGAATCCTGGTAGATCTTAAGCACCTAACAATTGTCTTCTGAATTTGCACAAAATCCCTCATATGTGCCTCATTTAGAAAGTATTTATCTTCTTCCCGGATGGTTCTCAAGGCACAGTGATTTCTGCCAGAAGGAATGTACAGAGCCCTGTAAGTTCTAATGTTGGCCAGATTTTGAATGTGAGACTTTATAAATTTGAAGTTCCTCTTCTTAAAATTTTGGAATAAGCTTTATAGATTGTACACTGTGCTGGCCCAACATCCTGGCAATGCCGGAGAAAAGTTGTTATCCCAGTGAGAAGATACCAGTATGTGAATGACTGCCAGATTTGGCTGAGACTTTTCCACTCTTTTCTGTGGAAACTTTTCCTCTATTGACAATGTTAATTATTCAGTGAGGCAAAGGGAAATTTTTAGCTTGATAACGAGAAGGAAGGGAAGGAGAATGACTTCAAAGTTGCTAATAGGATAATTACCCACGTGACCTTGTCTCTAGCCTCCATTCCAACTAATATTTAAGTATTTCACATAAAGGAAAACTTCCACAGAAATAAGAAGAAGTCCTTTCAAAACACCCAACAAGAAGCTGTTTGGTCACTCCTTGGCACATGAACATGTGTTTCTTGCTCCTAGTTGAGAGGAGGAAGGACAGGAATACATTCTACACATCCCACCTAATTACTTTAGCTCCTAAACATCAAATGAAAAGTGAGGAGGGCTGACCTAAACTAAGAGAAGACTCTCTGATTATGATTTTCAAGAAGGTAGAAGTGCTAAGCTTGCAATGGGGGGTTGTAAACTCCTCAATGATTTCTCATTTTTAGTGTAGGCATTGCTGACTCAGCACACTGATATCTATGCACACCTTTTTTCAAATATCTTAATTTTTCTTCTTTTTGAACAGTGGAATCTAGCCATATAATGTAAGGGCACATATGGTGTTACATTTTATATCTTTTCTGACTAAAAACTTTATATTACTGAATTAACACCTAAATTCTTACTGTGGGTCTGGGCCTGAGGTAAGGTAGCTGGCTCAAACACTCTCTTATCCATTTAAAAGATCCAGCTGGGATTTTAGGCAGCCATTGAATTAATTCAGTATGAATCAATGTGCCTAATATGAGAAAACATATTATGCACATGTCATTTCATTTGTCTGTGTATTTCTGTTACTCTAAATTATATAGTTGTTTTTCAGGTTGGTCACAACTGTAAATTCTCAACATTAATGCCTCTGTGCAAGATAGAAATATTAAAACATCATAATTTTAAAAGAAGTATAGTAGTTACAGTTCACTTATGTACAAATATATATCCACCATATAGAAGGCACATGTATATATGTCAAATAATCTGGCAGAAATTAAGGTATAAATAATATTAAGTTTTCTTGATAACTCGGATAACTTGTTCTATCATCATATGCACTGTGAACTGTTTAAAATACACATTTTAAAACTCTACTGAGACCTTTTTCCTCTATATCACCATATACATTCAAGAACCGAACTATGAATAAAGTTCAGAATAAAGTTCCAAGTCAGCAAATTATTAACTCTCCAGAGTGTATTCTCTGTGCTGCTACTGCATTAACAATGGTATGCTCATTTAGCATTTACTTGACGATTGTACTTGACATTATGTACGAAAATCTCTAATCATGAAAGCCTGAACAATCTTAAACCCATCCCTGACAAGATTTCACTGCTGGAAGTCTAATTTCAAAATGTCAGCCAAGGCTGAGAAGTTGTACGTTGCATGCTCATTAAATGCAATAAATCCATCACAAACTTTTCAAAATCTGCTATAATCTTGCCCATAACCCTGGAATGAGTGTGAGACCATACAAAAATGAAATAACGTTTCCTTTCATGCTATGTGATATACGAAAATGAGGCTTAATAAGGCTAACTGCTTTCGTCTGCTTAATTGTACACTCTATAGCCAAGCTTTATCCTTCTGTGAATTAAATGATACTTTTCAACTATTTAAGTGACTGGAAATCTATAAGACCTCTGGCTTAAAACACAACTCTGAAAGTTCACATTTTCTAAGTATATTATTATACGAATGTAGACAGTTTTATCAGCATAACCTCTTCTTTTTCATTGAAATGAAGCTTGACACTGGGGTTAAGAATCCAAACAAATCTGAAATATATGCTAAAAGTTCTTTGACCAAGGATCTAGCGTAACTGCTGCTGAAGTGTAGTTAGGTAAGCCTGAAAATTCTCTAAACATATGATTGCATCCTATTACAATCAACAGCACACTCCTGTTGTTGAATGATAATTAATATCAACACTTTCATGCCCAACTATTTGATATGTTATAATCTGTGTTTAAGAAGGTGTTACTGACAGGCAGTTTGGTTACACAGGATCAGGAGCAGAAAACATTTTTTAAAATTTAAATTATCCCAAGACAGTACTTGGATTACACAGATATTGCTTTGTATAAATTAGTTCTGAGCTTTCCTTTCTAGTGGCTTCAGAAAAGCAGAAGACTCCTAACCACATTTTAACCTGAAGACCTGTAGTACAAAATTTGACAGTGGGAACTTACAAATTTATTCCTTCTTCACTGAGATCCTGAATCCCAGAGGGAAAAAAAATGCAGTGTTAGGCATTTTTTGTTAGGAGGCTTACTCTCTCACTGGAGGTTAGGTGTGCTCACAGAACACAGAACAGATTAGGCCCTTTAGAGCTGGTACTTGGGGGAATATCTGGTTTCTGTATCATACACGGGTCTGTAGAGCAGTTCAGCTCCACAGAAAGGCTGCATTTTTCAGCAAGGCTAAAACTGTCTTCTGTCTATTTTGAGATGATTTATTTATTTATTTATTTAACTAAAGGTATCTGGATTTAATATCTGAATATACTGCAGCAACTTTGTGTACCCGAGTCCTTCCACAAAGGACAAAACCATGAAGCTACTGGCGCTATCACAGAATTCTTACCAACATCACTCAGTTTAGACAGCTGCATTTTGAACAATATTTCACATTAAACACTGGGAGGATATCCCATGGAAATGTGCTTAGAACTTAAAATATATAAAAAAATTAAAACCAGTAGTCTATGCATCTGTAATATCTTCAACTGTTTTAAGTTAAGCTGCTACAATGCAAGTGGAGTAGATGACTGGCTTGTTTGCATATTAGTATTTCCAGGAAAAGGGTAAGTTATTAGTGCAGTCTTATTAAGAAAAGTATCCAGTTAAATGCTAAATATCATCCTAAACCCTCCAGTTAGATTAAAAAATAAATCAATACTTTCTACCCTGAAGTTAGAGAAGGTACTGAAAATCAGGTTAAGTTCACTATGGGACACGAACTTGTGCTTACATATGGCAAGATCCATAATTGAAGAGT
Source organism: Apaloderma vittatum (assembly GCF_000703405.1). NCBI lineage: Eukaryota > Metazoa > Chordata > Aves > Trogoniformes > Trogonidae > Apaloderma > Apaloderma vittatum. The sequence continues at coordinate 25,627 of NW_009712702.1, forward strand.
TGCAAAGTTAAATCAGCATAATATTACATTGCAAACGTATACTAATGTGTCTGATCAAATATTAAGTTTCCTACTGAGATGGAAGAATCTAGAGGCATAAAGTAAGTGGCACAGTCAGTCAAGAGAACATAACCTGTCACTTTTTTGTAAAATGATTGGAACACCCACTGTTCCCTGGGAGCCTGTAGGCAAATCAACCCCAGTAGCTGCTTAAAAATGTTAACATGCCAGCCTTGTCAGTATTGTGATTGCTCACAGAAGAACTTAATAGAGAGAGTAATAAATTCAGCTGGATATAAAGTCATGACAACTTAAGACATGACTTGATTCTCAGCTCACTAAAAAGCGACAGTATCATTGCGTGAAGTAAGATCCAATTCAAGCTGCTTGTTCATGGACCCATAACACGTTCACAGCTTCTTACTGCCTTAAAAGCTGATGGTACTTTAAAGAAACCCTAAAATGACACAAATGTGATACAAGCGAAACAGGAAATCACACGATATGTAGAACTAGATGTCAAATATGTAGAAAAATATCCAATGTGCTTTTACAGTACAGATTTCACCTACCTTATTAGAAGGCTAGACATTATTTTGATCTCTGAAATATTTCTGAAGGAAAGCTTATTATTAATAGAATTGTTCAAATCAATAAATATTAACATAACTCAAATGAAGTTAAAGGAGAATATAAATGGTATTATGTATTGAAATATATTAGAACGTTGTACTATAAAAATAAAAATATTTTGGGAGTATTTTTTGATTTTTCAAAATAACATAGCCACTTAACACTTTTCAAGAAAAAAAATCTTGAAGATGGTGTATTTCCTTTTGATTCAGTAGCATACAACGTGGGTTCCTCATGAGTTTATGTTCAGATATTTTTGTGAATTACTTTGCCTATGCATCTCACATTGCCTTTATTTTCGTCGTTTGCTCATATTGGAAATGCATCAATAAGATGTTGCATTTTTGACTTTAGGAATCTGAAACTGGTAGATTTAATCACTAATAGACTGTATTCTACTCTCATACATACTTGTAGATCCCATTATAATCAAAGGAATTCTGTATTTTAAAGTAAAAATTAACATATGCCTGTTTCTTTTTTGGAAAATCCTGCAGTTATCAGTATACACATAGGCACACGTGCACACTCCCGCACATACACAGAAAGAAAAGTTCTATCGGACTTGGTAGAGTTATTTAGAATTTATTTCAAACTGTTCTGGAATTGTATTTTTTCAAGAGATGCACTGAATATTCTCTGAAATAAAGACATAGTATTTTTGTATGCATAATGGAAATACAGGACACACTATTTTGAATGAAATACATAGGTCTTTTTCAGAAGAGTGTTAAGTCTGTGAACCATGGATTATTGTTCAGGAATAATGATTTTAAAATGAACTGGTCCACAAAGCCGGGTGAAAATGGCTACTTCAGCTTTTTTACAATGCCGCAATCATTACAATAAAAGGCCTATCTTAAAGGTTGTTGCTTCACAGGTCCTAGAGCTTTGGTAGGGATCCAAAGAATTCGCCTCAGAATTAGGGTCTAACTCAGCTGCAGGAAATATCATCTATCAAATTCTGTTGATTAAATGCCCTGTTTACTACAGCTGTGTAACAAATGGTTAGACCTTTCCATTTCAAATCCATTCTGCAACTCAGTATCTTGAAAACTTTCCTATCAGAAAAGATAGCTTAAATTTTTTTTTTTTTAAAAAAGAACAAAACAGAGGGATTGCTATATGCAAGGTGAAGGGCATCACACAAGTAAACAGGTTAACACTATGACAAATAGAAATTTTGCTTCTCTGTTGGATCTGCCTCAACTAATCTTTCATGACACTTTCTGAAAGTGTATCAAATACATGGTATGTTGTTATTTTGGCAGGCATAGTCAATGCAGATTGGTGTCCCATGGATTGGTACTACATGAAACACATTGGCCCAGTCCCAGCAGTATTTGTGAAACTCCTTGGGCCTTTCTCTACTTCAGTGCCAATGCATACTACTGAATAAATATCCATCATTTCCAAAGCACTGCAGGATTTAAGCTTAATTTCAAAGCTCTGCAGCATTTTATGCTGCACAGCCCCCATTATAATTGGGGGGCATTGTGCAGCTTAGAAAGCACCATACAGAAAATCTATCCCTAAATGAGAGTTGGGAGGGAAAAAATCCTATATTTGGAATTAAAGAAACCAAAAGAACAGCACCCATTCTATTACTCTTTGACAAGCAGCTAGAGGAAATGAAGAGGGATATATTTTCTAGTATATTCCAGCTACTTTTGTGCTGAACGCTTGATTCAAAGCAATTGTAAACCAACGGGTTAACCAGACAGCAGAGAGCTTAGGACCTCTTTACATTTTGAAAGGAATACAGAGGAGCTGAATTAGACCTCGTGCTTGATTTTCAGTGGATTTAACTTTATCTAGTTACTCATAACCTATGTGTGTTGATTGTGATGGCTTTCAAGTAGTTCTGCTGTTAAAACATGCTTGTCGTTTTGCAAGGGTTTACTGGCTGCAGGTACAAACCAACCAGCAACCCAGACCTGTTTAATGTTTTTTCACCCAGGCCATACTTCAACACGGATTTTAAAAGCAGCTTTTAGTACATATAGTTACAGTGCTAGATACAGGGTAGTGACATGATGTTCAGAGCATCAATATAATGTTCTCAATCTCTGACAGTGTAGAGACAAAAAAAAGGCCTAAGATCAGCCTGGAAGGTGGGTGTATAATAAAAAAATCTGTTTATTTACTTACTCAGTTCAATTTTCTCTTTTTATAATGTTTAGTTCTTTTAATGGATACACTCTCTAATTTTGTAAAGGTAGATTTGATTTTTAAAAGGTAATATTAGTCACAGATTAACGAAAAAACAGCTGACCTGCTTTAAAAGACATAACATGGGAAATAGTCGTGTTCAGCTTGCTAATATAATAATAATAATAAAGTTAGATACTGTGATTTCCTATAACAGCATAAAGGCACACTAAACTGCATGACAGAATGAATAATTTCGTGAAAGGACTTGAGAATAAGCCTTCAGATCATTGAGATCTCTTGCACCCGTGCTCATGGCAGTCTTTCTGCCTTACTCTGTGCCATGGTGCTGTCAATGATGCATTAGATTGTTGTTTGGTTTAGAAAATAACCTTCCAGCTAGGGCTACTGAATTTTGAGTGGAAGCCTCTTTAATAATAATTCCACAGTATGCAAAAAAATACTATATACAGCATACTTGCATAGTATAATCCTATAATAAATACATCATAATATAATTTCTGGTCCCTACTATCTTTTAAACTATAGTTCAGTAACAGAAAGAAAACCAAAACATTGAGAAGCACAACAATGCTTGCACACAATGCGCGTTCCACTGGTACATGATGAGACTCTTACTGAGCTATCACATCTTATAAACACAGTTTCCTTTATTTCTCATTTTTCTATCTATGAGGCAGAGCTACTGCATTCAAGAGTTATAACTGAGCTTGAAATGTTCAGCTTATCCTCCCCGAGAAAGGGAATTTCATAATTTAAAGGCAACAACAGAAGAGAGGATAGTCATTACTTTAAAGAGACTATCTCTTGAGAAGCTTGACAGTCAAGGCAGAGAGGAACTTCAGCAGAGTGAAAAACTGGACAAGAAGTATAGAGGGACGAAGCAAGCAGGAAGGTCTCTGCTTCTCAGGAGATTAAAGAGAGATATAAGAGAGGGGGGAAAAATAGCTCAGAGAAGGACCTTTCCTTCTTGCAATATGTAAATCCTTGAGGAAGTTTTTTCCATGAGACTCCAGGTTGGAGCATTGGGCAAACTCTCCAACAATACAGGAACATGACGAACTCCTTTGTAAGAAATTATCTGGAAACAAATCTTGTCCAATTGGCGAGAGCCACTGAAGGTTTGAATACTGCAGTCAGATGCTGCCCCTCTTTCTTATGAATTCCAGTACCTTGCCATTACAGAAAATCATTCCTCAGTGAAACTCACATACTGAGGAAAACCTACATGATCAGAAAGTAAAGCTTAAATCCTGATAGCTGTCTTCTGTATCTGAAAACAGAGAATGTCTGTGCAGAAGCCACTAAATTACCAAGTGTTGGCTTTGACCATAGTGTTGGAGAACAAGGAAACATGGAAACAGTATCACAGAATCATAGAAACATAGAATCATAGAATGTGTAGGGCTGGAAGGGACAATTAACGGTGACCTAGTCCAACCCCCCTGCAATGAGCAGAGACATCTTTAATTAGAGCAGGTTGCTCAGAGCTTCATCAAGCCTGAATGCCTCCAGGAATGGAGCTTCTACCAGTTCTCTGGCCAACCTGTTCCAGTGTTTCATCACCTTCATTGTAAAGAACTTTTTTCTAACATCTAATCTAAATCTACCCTAGTATCTACTCCTCTATTATCAGGGAAGCCAAACAAAAGAAAGGGTGAGGAATGCTAGACCAAAAGTAGAAGATCATAAATCATAAAAAGCAAGGCAAGCAATAAATTAGAGAAAGAAGATAAATTACGGGAAGAGAAGAAAAAGAAAGGGCAATTGATGAAAGAGGATTCAACGACCATTTTGCTTCCTTCATCTTTAATTTGAAAACAAATTATTCTTTTTCCATGAAGGAATTTCCATGAAAGGGAAATTCCACTCACTGTGAGCACTTGTCTCAACGATTTGGGAAAGGAAAATGCAGCCTTCTAAATTGGGACCTTTCCCTCCTCAAGTCACTCAGCAGAGGCTGTGTAAAGCAGTTCTTGGCTCCTACCTAAAGAAAGCCTGGCTGGAAGATTCTCCCTCTCTTTTTCTTTCTTACAGCCAGTGACAGACATCAGGCCTCTAGAGCTCAAGAAGCACCTTACTTCCACCCAAGAAGCGATCTGCATTTTTCACAGTAGTTAGAAAGTGAAATAATTTTACTGTGACCCTCTTTTCCACAAAGCCAGCAGCACCACAGCTGTTTTCACAGGGAGGATTTTCCCCTGGATCAAGATTTGCTGTTCAAGAAGAGAAGATGGGTAGCTGTTTTGTCTACTGAATATGTTGGTTTGCTGTTCTCTACTCACTCTATGGTCTGGAAGGCACTGCATGTTTTTAAAGTCAGAGTAACTGCATTGCTAGTAACGCATTATCTTAGTTTTTAGAAATTTTTGTTCCTAATTAGAAAACATTAGCATATGTAAACATTCTTTTGCCAAAGTGCTTTGAGCTCTGTTCCAACTCAGTTTTAGTTACTCTGAAAGGTAAATAACCATAAAAACGTGAAGCAATATGCCACACTGAACATAAAGCTCAAAGAAACATAGATGTTTACCATACAGCTTCAGACTGAAAGTAAATGCTACTGTATAGTTTTCACTGTGCATGACTTCAAATTGTCCCTAAATAACATAATTATCATCGAATGAGCCTATGCATTTTATTATATATAAATTACGACTTATTAAACATGTGTTAACAGCATTTTAAAGGAAATAAAATCCCTTCAGTTATTTTAAATCATTAACTGCACAGCTAACCACATGATTAACCCTGGTTCTATGTCACACTGAGTCTCATATTAAAAGAAATCATTTATATGAGATGCAAAAAGTTCCTACGTAAAACAATATGTACTAAGAGACTATCTGAAGAAAAAAATAGTACCTCAGTGGGAGGACGTGGATTTTATCTGGCACGGAGCTATTTGTGTGGAATACACTAAAATCAGTGAACATTTAAGAGCAGGGAATATCATAGGGAAAGTAAGAAATGTCCTCCACTCCTGACTGCATGTGACCTTCTAATTTGTAACTCCTAACTTTTAACTCATACATCCTTTAGGAAGTTGTTTTTGTCAGACTCCATGTTGCAGCATTGAGCAAACCCTCCCCTTTGCATTAGGCGTTCCAGTGTCTTATGATCACAGGAAACTGTTTGTCAGCGAAATTCAAACATTGAAGAAAACCTACATGACCACAAAGTAAGGCTTGCATCTTATAAGCTGTCTTCTGTATTTGAAAACAGAGGAGGCCTGTGTAGAAGTCCCTAAATTCTCATGTGTTGGCTTTTATCATAATGCTGTTATTTGTATCTGTCTGTACATGGAATAGAAGTTATGACCCTTATTTTCACTGGTATAGCAGCTTCTGAGGTCTACCTATGTAACTGCTTTAGTCTGCTCATCATGTGGAGTTCTTGGCTGGTGAACCTTCCAGACCAGTTAGAAGCTTCTGCTAATGCGAAAAATAAACTAATCCTTTGTTTCAACTCATGTGTCTATAATTAATAAGAGCAAAGTTTGTCCCCTTCACAGCACTATTGCTTCTAGCACAGTTTTCCCTGTAGGCAACACTATCCTCACTCGTGCTACTGGGTAGAAACAGCATATTTTTGCTCCATTTTACCTGTCAGAGTTTCACATCCAGCCTTCTCCATAACATTCACTGCTTCTCTGTACCAATTAACATTCTAAGGTTAAAATGCTCAGAAATGGAGGCTGAACACTCTTCCTACAGCTGGAGATGTCCTTGCTTTTCCCTTCACTCCATGCCTCTACAGGAGAGCTGACGGATTTCAGTGTGCTGACACTGAAAACAGCGCAAAGCTGATATATTTACTCAAGCTTTTGCCTATAGGAGAGGTGAGTATGAAATAAGTTGAAGCTCTGACTGCAGGGAAAAGTAAAATAAAAATACTTATATTTGTTATTAAATCAAATTGAAAATTTGTTGATGTTGGAAATACTCCCAGAGTCTTAATGGTAGGTTTATTTTTATCAACAACAATAATTAATAATTAATGATACATGTCTCTCACATGCATCTTGGCAACTAAAATTATTTTAAATTATATACTTAGCATGGGTATCTCCTACTATAAAATCTCCCAGACTATATCCATGTCTGTCACACCCTGGATGATATGATATAGCCAAATTATCTTTGGAAATGTTTTCTATATTTTCTCTGCTCCTCTGCTGGGAATTCCTTTTGTGGATGCTCTGTGACTTGTACAGATCAGATAACTTTGCCTGCAGAGCCAACCACTGAAATTAGTGCGATCTTTGGTACACACAGCAGCGTCTCTAAATCAATTATATCACTAGGTTTAGATCATTGCAGGAAAGCAATCTTACCTTCCAAATGATATAAGGCACAACATTTTTTTTTCTTTTACAGTATTTAGAAACTGGGCAATGTTTTATTATAAATCTATTCTTATAGTTTAGCAGCTACTGAAAACAAAAGCCTCTAGTAGACCACGGTAAGAGAGCCAGACTGTCACAGGGGTACAAGAAGCCTTTCAGTGCAGTTCCTACCAAATTTCTTCTGTGCATTTATAATCATCCATTTTTAATTCCATTTTCTTTAATACCACTTAGACAAACTCCTTCCAGAAGTTTAAGCTTTTGTATTGCACTAGCAAATTTCTGCTCACCACTTTTTAGGGGAGACAAGTGAATCCAAGTGACCCAAACCAATCCTTCTAGCTGACACATGATGACAAGATTAAATATAGAGAACAGGAAAAACATTAGCTGAGATTAGCAAAGCTTATATGAATTTTTATTATTTAACACTAATACAGTGTAACACTGAGATACTAAGGATACAGTTGTGCCGGATGCAGTATATACCTGTCCTGAATGGAAATCCTGCAAAGTACTCCTTTGACAAAGAAACCTCAAAGTGCTGCTTTGGCTCTGCTCTGCTTATCATACCTATCCACTGAAATATTGAAACTTCAATGAACTGAGACCTCCAGGGGCTCAAACACACAATCAAGACATCATGGCATGACAAGTGTCAGGTGAGCTATATCAATAACTTGTGTGCATGCTCCTAGCCATGGCAATTTCAAGGCAACACAACTTGGACTAGTTCTGATTCATTTCAGGCTTTACATTTGCTACTGGCAAAATGTGTGCGCAGGGATTGATGCCACAACTTCAAGTTTTGAAAGCTTCCTATCTGCAATTAATATATAATGTCCTACAATTAAAAAGACATATTTGATTGTTTAATGGCTAATACATAACTGGGACAGATATGTTCTTTAGATATTTATGGAATGTGATTGAATTTTCTCATTAAGTTTTAAAAATCTGAGTAGAATGTATTTTTACTGTTATCAGATACTATTGTTGAAAGCTTCTTTTTGAATGCAATGATCCTTTAGAAATTAATGGGAAAGACACTTATCAGTATTAAACTCTTAAAAATTTGTTTCTGGAGCAATTTTGTGTGACAAGGTTTATGAATAGCCACAAGAGACAGACTGAGTCTAGCAGTAGTTCTTGTCCAAAGTGCAGCCTTGATACTGAGGTCTAACTACGATTCCTAGTAAAACCATTTTTTTCCATTGTAACACAACTGCAATGCCTTGTGGGATCATTCAGTTTAGTGAAACATTATTACTATTCTGTATTTACTTTAAGAGATAAGCAGTGCCAAAATTAAGGTTTTATAGCAATAATTAAACTGCTAACACTCAAGCCTGAATTCTGATTGACTGACCATAAGAGGATATGCAGTAAAAGACAGACTTGGAAGTCCTCCTAAATATAAGAAGTGTAAAATCTCAATGCAAATAACAACAGCTTTACAATTAATCCCATCTTTTTAAAATCCAAGGTTCAATAGCTGTAGGTTCTGACACATTAGGCTTTGTTGTCCTGTATGGCTCAGCTAAGCTCATTAAGGAAGCCATTCTTACTCTAAACCTTCACCTAACTTAAAGTGGTATTTAAAGAATAATAAATCAATTTACATTTCCTAGCTTAAATAAATTATTTACCAAATATGGAATAGGTTGAAGATGTGACTTTTTTTATGAAATGAAGAGCACAGAGCACAAATTGTATGCCACTGCTACTAATTAGAGACAGATATGTAATCACTAATGGAACAACATTTTGTGCCAACCTTATTCATACTTCCTTCCAACTGCTGGACTCCTTGTGCCAGATATATTTCAGTTTTCTTTAGAAGAGAAAGATACTAACATGTTTTCCATCCTGTTTTTAAACTCAGAAGTCTAGTGCATACTGAACTTTCTTGACATTTCAGAAATTCTATGAGTTTTAACAACTTGAGGTCTTTTTATTACAAACATGTACATTTCCCTGTGGGGTTCTGGAAATCTCACAATTACATTCATTAAAAATGCCCACAGTTACAGCCAAATGCATGTTTCATAAATTCACTTTTACTGATTTCTTCCTACAATTATTCTGAGCATAATTTTCTATTAAATTTCACAAAATACTTACTTATTCATCTACAATGTCAGTTTCAAATAATTTTTGACAAAACCATCAAAAGAGAAAACTATTAGAACATAGTTACTGTCAAATTTTTCAGTACATTTTTTTATGTTTATGGTTTGACTCATTGACACTCAATGTAATAAGCTTGTATGTCCATCAAAAAAAATACAAAAAGGTCATGTTTTAGCAGTGGTCTACAAGAGAGGCACTATATGCACTTTACACTAGCACTAAAGAGTTCTCTGGGTACATAACTTTGGGTCCCTAATGGTACCTGGGAGTCCCTCTATTTGACAAACTGAGCATCCCTCCCACAAGGAAGTCCAGCCGTGACTCAGAGCATCTAACAATATTTTTTTTGTCATGATGTAATAAATATGCTCAGACCACACTCAGTGAATGCTGACTTTAATGAGGTCAGCACACAGTGACCAGTTTCTTTCTCAGAAAGAAAAAGCAGGAAAGGTCAGAATTGCTGTGATCATCCCTGGCCTTCCACCCGATGGTTGGTCCCAGAGTAGAACAGAGATATGCATCCTGCTTGTCCCACCTCCCATGAAATTTTACCAGCACCTTGTAGAAGAGCTAGAAAGTCAAAATGATAAAGAAACTCTATGCTTTTCCGGTGAAACCTGGCTAGTTGTGCGTGGGCAATCAAGATTCACAGGGAAAGGGAGGGAGGGAGAGGGGAAGGGAGGGAGGGAGAGGGGAAGGGAGGGAGGGAGGAGGGAAGGGAGAAAGGGAGGGAGGGAGAGAGGAAGGAGGGAAGGAGGGAAGGAGGGAAGGAAGGAAATTCAGATCCACTCTTGTCACATATTTTTTTGATTTTTTTTTTGTTTCCCTCCAAAGGCAGACAAATGGACATAGGCACTAGAACTCAGACCTCAGTTTTAGCACCTGAGAACAATTACAATTTTATGGGAAGTTTTTTTTTGACCATGACTTAAAAACAATCACAAACTAAATTACCCTGGTATTCTCAACTGAGGACGTAAGGTACAGGGTAGGTTAATTCACAGCTGCCCAAAACACAGCCTCCTTTACTTCTGGCGTGGTTGATTTTGGCTGCTGTTCAGTTAGCATCCTGGAGTAGTTTGACTGAATCTAGCAAAACAAGATTCACTTTTTTTCTTTCTTTTTCAATTGCTGCAAAAACAAGAGGGACTCCAGCATAAAAAATGAACTGATTCATTAGCAAGATCTGTTTTCAAAACTGAGTGTACTTCAGCCATAAGTAACAAACACAAACCCCACAATACATTTTCATACTGATTCTTAAACTGCCTCTGAGCCTGATTCTCCCAACTTCCATGTGACACTATTTTGAAAAGTTTAAAGTAAAAGTAAACATAAGTCTAGAGAATACTTTCATATATAATGATCATAGAACTGAGACCCATAGTTTTTACACAGTGAAGTATATAATACCCATTTTACAGCTTCTGATCAGACCAGTCTGAGAATCAGACCTATCCAATAGCCATTCCCTTATAAAACACTTTCAATGACTTGACTGCAAGATATAGTGGCCTAAAAACTCTGACCTAGGAGAATACAAGGAAAAAAATGTAAAGCTGCACAAATGAACTTCACAGTGCATGCCAAGGTTAAACCATACCATATGTTCCCGAAAATATGCAGACACAACAGGGAGTTGCAGGAAAGTAAAAATAAAATCCAGTACAATAGGTAGATAATCTTTTGCATGAAATTTACATACTGTTCCTTAAATGATAGTCTTTTAAAAGAGATTGTTTTCTAACATGTTTCATTTTGTTATACAGAAAGAGTAATGATTTTATAACTATTGTAGTAGGGCATAAGATCTACATTGCATTTATCTCAAGGTTGTATTTTTTATGTATTATTTTACCAGATACTTATATCATAAATACCTTACTGTGTTTCTATATCTGTTTTGGATTATGAGACGAATGGATTCTACGCCTACATTCTCAGAAATGGTGAGGGAAATCCATGTAGGAAATTCAACCTGCATACTAGAATGAAAATAACCAAGTAGCTGAATGCAGAGTTTTGGTGATTATTATTTGTTGTTATTATTACTTAGACTGTTCAGTCTTGTAAAATCTATTCCTATGGTATTTCACTATTGTAACTGAGAAGTTTTTATGGTTTCCTCTTTCTTAAAAGTAAGATTATGTACATGACAGACATGAACATTTAACTGCTTGTAGGTTGATCTACTTCCCACTGGCTGCTTTCCTATTTCCCCTGAAACTCAACAAATAAGCAAAAGAAGTAGAAAAAAGTTGTGAAGGCCAAAATAGCTGCTTGAGTCATCAACAGATTGTCTGACATGATTCAAACAGGTGTTTGTGAGAGAATGAGCTATTTTCCTCAGGGCTGTGGGGGTGAATTTTAGAAGAGAAAACATACTCTAAACACACCCTGAAGAGGAAGGAGGAAAACCCCCATCATTTTGGGGAGGGTAGGACAGCAGAGGTTTATCTCAGGGAACTCTGAGCTACATTTTGTGCCAAGGCAGAGTGGCAGAGGTAAACATGCCAGCACAAAGCCCAGCACCACATCTAGGGAGGAGGGCATAGACTACACCTGTGCAACATTCATCGGTGCATGTGAGCAAACATACGGTTGTTTGTGTGGGTTGGAGAAGACCCTCACCAGCTGAGAGACACCAAAGCTGGCACGACTGAGAGTCATAGGTCAGACACAGTCTAAATATTTCATAGGTAAACCTTGGTAAATATTGGATTCCCAAACCAATATCACTTTTGCTTTTCAGAATAAAACTCATTAAAATGAGCTCCAACAAAGTCTCTCACAATATTCTTCGAACCAGGCAAGGAAGTCACAGTTACATGAGTGGATAACTAGATGGATAAAAAACCAAGTTGGATAGTTGATTTAGTGTGTGATGGTTTATGGGTGTCCATTTACCTGGAGGCATATAACTAGCAGAGTACTTCATGGGTCTATCCAGGGACATATGTTTAATGTCAATGACCTGGAGTAGGCAGTGGAGTGCTTCTTCATCTGCGTTGTAGATAACACTGAACTGGGGGGACCAGTCTATATGCTGAAGGGCATGGCTGTCATCCAGAGAGACTTAGGCAGGTTGGAGGAATGGATGGTGACCCAAATATATCAGCAGTGTCCCCTGGCAGCACAGATGGTTGACAGCATCTGGGGCTACATCAAGTTAGTAGGTTAAGGAATGGATGGTCCTTCTTTGCTCAGCACTCATTAGACTTTATCAAGAATACTAGGTCCAATACTATTGGGTTGCCCAATACAAGGAAGACTTGATAAATGGGTGAGTTTAGCAGAGGCCAGCAAGTTGCTCAGAACTTGGAACTCTTGCTTTGTGAGAAGAGGCTAAGGGAGGTGAGCTTGTTCAGCCTGGAGAAGATATGGCTTTAGAGGCATTTAACTGTAGCCTGTCAGTGCCTATAGAGAGGTTACTGAGCAGATGAAGCCAGGCTCTTCACAGTGACATGTGGTGGGATGATAAGGGGCAAAGTGCATAAATTGAAACAAGAGAAGGTCCAGCCCAGATTTATGGAAAAACATGTTAATAATGAGGACAGTTAACCAGTGGATCAAGATTTGCCAGGGAAGTTGTGCAGTTTCTACACCTGAAGGTTTTCAAGACTCGGCTATATAAAACCCTGAGCAACTTGTTCTGACCTTATGGCTGACCCTGCCTTGAGAATGAGGTTGGACCTCATTCTCAAGATAATCTTGCAACATGAACAGTTCTGTGACTCTGAAATAGTTCACAGAGCTCTTATAAAGGTTCAGGGGATGGAAGGCAGAGAACACATGCTGCTAATATCCACCCAATTCCTTCCCTGTAACCCACTTACAAGCAAAATGTCGGTTTTGTTTAGAAATACCAAACTGAATGATAAAGTTGATGTATTTTGAGAAACAGACTGGCAGGTACTTTTAAAAAGAATGTTACCTTCTCCTCTGAGGCAGGTAACAGTAGCATGAATGACAATGTTTGCTGATCTTGGGTAAGAAAGATCTGCTCCCAGAGGTTCTCCTGAGAATCTAAAAGCAGGTAGTTAATTCAGCTGATGTTAACGGGTTTTGTCAGAATTTGGCATGGTAAAACAGTGTTGCTTAAACAGCCCTACTCCTGTAATAGTTATTCAGTGAAGTGGGCTCTTCTCCCATTAATTGTTTCTGAGTTCCTGAATGCACAGCAGGCAGATGTGCACGGTGCAGTGCACTCTGACTGCTGACCTATTTATTGCTACGTTTCTGTGGTGGCTGACCTGCACCAGAGACTCTCTCTCTCAGCTGTTCAGAAAGCTCTTACACAAAGAAAGAGATGACAATCAGCAGACTAGGTGTTAATTTGGAAGCTGGGTGCTGGCAAAAATGAAAGGGGATATTTTCCTGGGCTTCAGCTGCTTAAATGGGGAATATTCCCCTGAAGTTCTCTGGGCAAGACTTGAAATATGGAGTGCTGCTGCCTGACATACTAAATTCCCTGCTTCCTCATTGATTTTCTAACCCAACCTTAATGCTGTGTTAGCATCATTTCTCTGTTCATTCCATCTGCTCTTAGGTCTCCCCCGCTGTTTCCTAGGAGATATATTGCCACAATGCCTGCATCTGTAAGGCAGTGGCAGATATGGGGCAAGAGCCACATGGTTAGAGGCAGCATTAGTACCACCTGAACATTTGCAGGTCTCTCAGGGGATCCCACCACCCACCATTTCTCAAAACCTGAGGGAGCTCTAGTTAACACAGTCAGCTGCTTCAGAGCGCTATGGGAATGGAATGCTGTGGCTTCTCAACTCCTTTACACTTCTATTTGCTTCTTTCAGCCTAGAAATTCTATTATTTTTTTTTTAAGAAAGATTACAGTGGGGTTACTCTTGTCCAGTCAGCCTATTTAGTGAACATTCTACTCTTTTATGTACAAAATTTTTTGAGGTTTTTGCTTGTTTCAAATGCATTTATCAAAACTACTGATTGTTTATGTTCGGTGCTTTAGGTGGTCATGACATGCTTTTTTCATATCCTTTCAGGAATGGTCTAAGAGACAAATCCCAAAATGTAATCGTAAGCAAAATAAACTGAATATTGCAGTTAGACAAGGATGACAGGATACCGGAACATCTTGCCTTGTGCTTTAACATATTCCCTGTTCCTCCCTTGGTAGGCACACATAAACCTGACTACGACTAACAAAATGTACAGAGTCTTATGATATTTCTAAAAATATACCTGTTTCGCACAAGTGACTCAAACTCCAGCAATGAACTCCTAAGTACACTCAGAAAGAGATAATATAGAAAGTAATTAACTTTTGCTGATGTGTATAATGAATTATAGGGTTTATTTTAAATTGTATTAAATTAAATTCTAATTAATTAAAGCAAACTGGTTTTTTCACAGGAAAAACAGATAAAAAAGAACTTTTTACATCAAACGCTAATGTGTTTTTATTTTCACAGAACTGTGAAAAAACCAAGGTGTTTTCTGAATGTATGCAAAAGGAAAAAAATCATTAAAAAATCCACATGATACTAATTGATAACTTACTAGGAGTAGAGGATCTACTCATTAAATAGAATCAAAAGCATTCAGAAAAGATTTATAGTTTAAGTACTAAAGATCCACAGAAGAAATACAACCATTTTCCTTGATGAGAAGAACACTAGGAAACAACACAAGAGTTACCTTACAGTGAAATCTCAAATGACTGATAGATATTTTCTCAAAGAAGACCGTCAGTCTCTTCAAATACACAATGTTTTCACAGATGTTAGGGACATCTCATAATATTTGAGAAATAACAGATATTTGAGCAGTTACGTTATTCATGAAAAGTGTTACCCTTTCTCAGTTCAGAAGACAATTAAATTCAGCTGTTCTAGGGCTATCTCTAGTGTATCAATTGCATATCCTTAAATTTAAATATGATTATGTGGCTAACATTTAACACTGAAAAGAAAAAAAGGAGATAGGAATTACTATGCTTCTCCTACCTCGTATAACACTGAGTACATTTTAAAAAGATACATAATTAACCTCATAAATTCAGCCTCCAGTGACCTGTATTTCAAAACAGGATATGACAAAATAGAAATCTCTTACACAGTCTGAAACATTAAGAAAGCTTTGAATAAAGTTCTGCATTTTGAAAGGTTTGGAGAAACACTGAAAAAAGCAGGACATTTCTCAGCTGTGTTCTTCAATAAAATGCACAACACATTTGGCTAAGAAGGAATAAAGGGGCGAGGCCATTCTATTGATGAAAAGCTTTTTTGCTATCCCAGTCCAAATCTTCCAAGAGAAACCATACTCTCCTCCCATGCCTCCCATCATGAGCAATTCTAAAACAAGCTAAAGAGCCTCCATGACCTCGACCTCTGGTCTAACACTGGTATCCTCAGTGAAACTGAAGAAAAAGTCACTTTTAAACAGTGAATATTAGAAATAAAAAAGCTATGGTAGCGTCAAAGAATGTGAGCCACTTTTACATGCCCTCTGTAAATATTTTGTCTATTTCTAAATACCGTGATTTTTTTTTAACTGAAAAAAGGCGAAATTTATTTGAACCAATGGAAGCACAATATTCAAAATCATTTAGTTTTCACTAAAAGAAGCTTTTGTAAAAACATTGAGGATATACTCAGCCTTCAAAGAATAGAGCTAAACTTAACATGCTAAACACCTATGATTTGCATAAATGGGAAAGAAAAGAAAACCTGCACTTATCAAGACCAATAATTTTTTTCTATTTCACAGGTGTCAATGGGTGTACTAAATTAAGCACAGAAATTTCCTAGAGATTGAATATCCCTGAAATGAATAAAAGTAGTTGATGCAACGTTTAGCTCAGATAGAGGAAACCAAAAACTGCAAACAGGCAACAATATGTTCTTTGTTATAAATACATCTTCAGTATGCTTAATTTACTTTAAACTGGAATTCAGCTTTAACGATATTTAAAAACACCAGTTCTCAAAGGGAATATACAAGAAGATAGATCTGGGGACAATTTAAACTCTGAAGAAAAGCCAAACTAAAGCATAGAAAAAAGGGAGAATTCTTCAACTTTGTGAATATCCGCAGTATCATATGGACACTAACTAGGTGCCCCAATAACATGAGAACAGTATGAACATAAGAATGAGAAAGGAACAGAGTAAACGAACTCTCAAACTTGGCATATCATATTTCTCAGATTTTCTCCTATACACTAAAAAATCCTGAGCTCATCTTCCTGCCTTAAAACACCACCTCGGCCTTTATTCAGGAAACAGTTTCTGCTGACTTGAATATTACATTGTCTTGACAAATTATTCCCAAGATTTCTGCCCAAATTTTCAAACAAACACTAAAACCTTTAATGGCTTGACTTCTAGTAAACAATAAAATGTCAGAAACAAATTTAAAATGTTTTTCATTTTAAACCACACATGAATACCTGATTTTCTTTCTGAAGTTCTCATTTAGAGATTTAACTTTCCAGCTCACTAAAAATAAAACTTAATTTTTCCTACAGATGTCAGTATTGTAATCCAGCTCTATGGACTAAAAATCAAACACTGCTTCTTCTGGTCATATGCGATCTTTGAAAATAAAAAATTCAGAATGTGAATTCAAACACATCTGATGCCAAAACACATCCCTACTTACAAATATACTGAAGTTGTAGCCATATCTGAATGCCTTAATTTGAATAAACTTTTGCCGAAAAGTGGCTTTAGCTAGCCATTTTGTTGATGCATTCGCAAGCTAGTCTCTTGGAGCTACAATATATTCCTGTATCAGTGGACAAAGTGATAGATATTTCATCTGTAATAAGGAATATCTTCCTCAGTACAAAAAAAATCTATTCTACCTTTGTTCCATTAGACTTCCTGGCTAGAAGCTCCTGGGTGGTACATGTATCAAAAGTAAGATATGGACTCAAAAAAACCCAAAATATGGTAAAAAGTAATATTTTAGAGTAATTTTTCAGACCATATAATCAAAACGTAAACTTTGTGATGTGTTGTTTTTCTGTCAATTATTTCTGCTGAACATGTCCATTTTTAAGATCTACTGTTCTCGGAAATAAGTCAATATAATATCTCTGTACTTTCAGGAGTTCAGGAAACAGAAGTGAGAGAGCTCCAGGAGAATAAGATTAAAAGAATGGAACTGGATTAAGGGTGTGTTTTAGTTCAGAGTTGCCTGAGTTGAGCATCAGAGAAAGGCTGCCAGCATACCTAGGGAGCATGTTATCAAACACAGTTGTTCTGATGCCCTCAAAGCCTGATTCCACAGTGGCAATATACACAGGAACTTCCAGCTACTGAACCATGTTTCTTTTTGAAATACATAATAAAATAACATTTATGACTGTGCATGTTAGTGCTGAAATTCTAGAGACGCTCCTTCTGCACTCTGCTATTCTGAAGTTGCTTGCACATTCCTGGCTTTTTTCCCCCTGAATAAAATCTGCAACAGTCCCATGAGTTTCTTTGGGAAATTCATACTTTGTTCATTTGTACCTGTACATATTTTCAAAACTTTAAAGTATAGTAATACCTTCATTTTAATATTTTTGTTAAAATAAGTGTTGGAAATTACTAGATTTTGTGTAAGTTTTATGAAGTACAGCTGTGTCACACTGAATTTATGAGACTTCTGGCACCTAAATTTCTAAGCACTGATTTAATAAATGAACAAATAATAAATGAATAAATGAATAAGTACAGATGCATTGTAGAAACACTAGATCAGATGCTAACATATTTCATCAGATACTGGAAAAATTAAGATGAGTACTGCATTCAGTAGTTTAACATAGTAGGATAAAGAATTACTTTACAGATATTTGCTCACTCCCAAAGTTAACAGCATTGTATTATATATTGACCTATTTACCAATTACATCTTATTTTCTATTCCAAGCTATCATGTAGCTACAGTTAATTTTAAGCAACCACTTATTGTCGCTTCTGAAAGTTGCCCAGCATCACTTTGATGCCTCAAAACACTGACACAGCCCTGTTCTACAGGAGAGGGACAAATGATGACTGCTCAGAAAAATCTGAGAACAGATTAGTAACAAATCAGCAATATATCACTAAGTAAGGTATGCAGGGTTATTATTTTCTTATAGATACATCAGAGATTTAACAGTTCTGTAGCTCGTTATGATGTCTGTTTCTGCACATTTTCAAGAGTAGTACTCTAACTTCTAAGTAGTTTCTACTTGCCTTTTGAGTACCAATGTGTTAATAAAAAGACAAAAACACTGTAGCACAATCCTATTACAACTATTATAATGAACCAGAGTTTGTGCTTTTGATGTTGAGTCTTTGAACTTTTTTGCTTTGAAATTTAGTTAAAAAACATACAAGTCTACCACAGAGAACACAGCTTATCCAGAGGGAACAACACCAAAAGGGATTTTTGGAGAGGAAAAAAAGACTATGAAAGATGGTAAATATTTTTCCTTGTCTGACAATATTTTACCAAAAATGCCAAATCCTATGAGTATAGGACTAAATGCATGCAAGTATTTGAAGCTAAACCAAATAAAACAAAAATATCAATATTTAAGTCCAAACTTAATACAATCCATCATCATACCTTGTTATGTGTCTGAGTTTGTCCAACCAGGATAAGGATATTTGATGAGATAATAGACAGGCAGAAATTGATCAGAATTATTGACCTCTCAGATCTGATATACCTGTTCAAACAAACAAAAAGAGGGTACAACTTTTCTAAAAGGAAAACCACCAGAAAGTCATACAAGACATTGATGCAATTCCTGCAGTGAATATTGGAGATATTCTGAAAGGTAAGAACTCTTAAGTGCTCAGAAAGAGTATCAGGGAGTTATCATTTTAAAAACATAGGAACTATGATATTTTGATACATATTCTGCAATTCCCTCTTAGTATCTTAGTACATATTAAAAATAGTCTATCAATGCTTTTTTTTAAAACTGCTGGCAACACTGTTCTAGCACCATACTGACAATAACAGGATTGCATGCACTTACATCAAGAACTCCTTATGCTCTCTGCTCATCCCTGGGAATATCCACAGCTGGCACAGACCACCCACAATAACTAACTTCAGCAAAAATATGGTGATTTACATAAACAGAAGATCTTATCCATGATGCACAAATAAGATGCAGGCTTGTTGATGATACTATGGCAGTGCATTTTGAAACATGCACTTTCACCACATTTACAAAACAATTTGGATGAAGAAACAATAATATTGTAATATCTTAATCTCTACAAGACCCAATGTCAAAAAATATCTAAGTTTGTATGGAAAGATTAAATTAGAGCAGTGACCATCAGTCAGTCTGTCTTGCAAACTTCTTTTATTCATTTTACAAGTATGTCTAATGCTTTTGTCTACGCAGTCAGCATGCTGCTACTTTCTGTCTTAACTATTGATTCACTTGGGCCAGTTCCCAACCCTGAGTATCTGTGGTCTATAATAGATCCTAGTGGTTGACTAAATACAAGTGTAAGCAAGAGTTCATAGCATTAAATTAAGCTCAGAAGGTTTTAATTTTTCTGCTAGTCCACTACTGATGAAGGGAAGGGTGAATATTTGACTGACATTGAATTTATTTTTCAGTTTGAATTTTCAGTTTGAATTTTCAGGGAATCAAATCAATCAGCCATAAGAGAATATCATATAGGTTTTATTTGGATCAGAATACCTTTATTTCATACCACTTCTAACCAGGCCCTGCCATTCAAAGGGAAGGTGAGTGTTCCAAAATATAAAAATTCTCCCTACCTCTACATTCACAAAATCAAACACATATATATTTGTAAGTTTCAGTGTCTATTTTCTCCCTATAGTTGGTTACTATGTGCTCTCAAGAAATGTGCTGAAAGCAAATTTTAACAATTCAAACAACAGGCCAATTACTTTAAAAATATCTCACTGATAGAACACTTATATTTACATGAGTTGTCATTTTAGCTGGATGCAGAAGCCACATTAGGTCCGTAACACATCATGTACATTGTTTTCTTCCACTTGGAAATTACCATAATCATAGAATCATAGAGTCTTAGAGTAATAGAGTCACAGAGTCATATAGACTAGTTTGGATTTGAAAGGACTTTTAAAGATCATCTAGTTCCAACTCCCCCTGCTGTGGCCAGAGACACCTCCCACTAGACCAGGTTGCTCAAAGCCCCATTCAGCCTGGCCTTGAACACTGCCAGGGAAGGGCCTTCCACAATTTCTCTGGGCAACTTGTTCTGGTGTTTCAGCATCCTCACTGTAAAAAATTTTTTCCTTATACCTAATTTAAATAATGGAGAAGACCAATTCCACTGAGCATGACAGTATTTCCATCCAAGTGCTAAATATATCAGGGAGTGCAAAAATAACACTATAATTCTTCAGATGGGAATTATATCCTGAAATACTCTCATTCTTAGTTTTGACAGACAAGAACTGATAATTTTTATACTCTTTTATGATAACTTATGTAACTAGATATTCTATATTTATTATATATGTCTAATCCTGTGAGTCTCTGTGGCTACCTAAAAGACTGAAAGAGAAAAGTGTGTAAAAACTAAAAGCAAAACTCTATTGATTGATTTTACATTACTCCAAAAACTATTATTTTCTCCTTGTGTTTCTTCTTACTTGCATAAGAAGTTATTTTTCTTTTATTATAGAAAAAAGTTAATGAAAGCCCATGTTCACTTCTTAAAAATATTTATTATTTTTCATTACTTTTCCTCTTATTTTTCTATTTCTTCTACACTAAGACATCATGTTATTTTTTATCACTTCTCAAACTAATTTACTACATTAATATCTATTGCACTTCGATGTCAATATATTATTTTAATACATTAAATTCAGGATAGAAAGAAAGTCTGTTAGTGGAATGTATCACCACACTATATGAGACTATATAATTCTGTGGTCTTCATTGAAACTTATAACTAAAGTGGGTAAACTCAAAACCAGTTGACTGAATCACCCTAGATCTGCAATATCTGATATGGCCCTTCGCTAAGTCATTTTTATCACACAGAAGGGTTTTTTTAAATGTAAATGGAGGAAAAACAGTCAAAGGTATAGGCTAGAAGCCGCACATGAAATATATCTTATAGAAGACACCTGTAAAATAGTAGTTAGCACTATGAATACCCCATTGAGAGAGCAATTCCATTCACTTCAAAGAGAGGAAAGAATGGGCTATACTATCACCAGTAGGCCAAGAGAATAAAACTAATCCATCACATCAACAAATTTAGGAGTCAAAACATGCACTACATTTTGCATCTTTTTAAAAATTTTCCAAATAATAAATGTTGCATCCAATGCTCTCTTTAAATTTTAATTCAGCTAAATATAACTGTATATTCACATTCAGCTTTGTTAATCTATTACATACCTCCATAGCGCTGCATAGACAACTGCTAGGGTGATCAAGGCCAAGCAGGAAAGACCACTGCCTACTATTAAGGTCACTGAGGGTGTACCAGATGATTCCATGATCTGTAGGTTACAACAGACAACCATGAAGAAAAATATCCTTCAGCAATTAAAACAACAAGTCAAAAGAAATAAAGTAACACAATCAAAATGATAAGCGCAGCCATGCTGCCAGAGAGAGCTTCAGTAATACTACTTACGAAGCAGAAATCAACTTAATCCCAAAACATAACTCTGAGATGTGTCTAATTTTTGATAAATTCCTCAGAGGCTTTTGAGATTTAAAATGCTTTATAACATCTTCATGATATTTTGAAAAATGTAGGAAGTAGTAACACTACAATGTAATGGGAGACTATGATATTAGCACAAGTTTAAATCACTCCCCAGTTAAAATTGATTAAAAGATATATTTCTCTTGAGAAACAGAAATGTTTAGAATTGTGTATTAAACAAACACCTTGGTTTCGCTGTCATATACTAAAGATCATACCATAGTTTGTCCCAGAATTTGAGTCATGCTTGTTGCAGAATTACCAAACTTTCTGACTTTTAATAACTTTGACTTCAATTCACTATTCTCACATGCTTGATTTCCTTGGGCCTCTGATTAACTAGAAGGTATGGCAATATATCTAAGGCAACAGTATCATAAGCCTTCCGTAAAGAAGCTGCAAATTCAGAATAATTTCATTTGTGCTTTGTGTATTAATACAAAATAAGAGAATAAATAAATGACCTTGAAACCAAACTAGATTTACTTGTAAAAGAAACTATTATCATCAGATATCAGGTAGGGTTTTTCATCCATATACGTATGTGCTCATGTTCTGAAACAGGTACATATTTACTAATAGAAATTTAAAAAAAAATAGACCTAAAAGTTTGAAAGGATACCAGGTCTCGTTTACCAAAATGCTTTCTAAAGCCTCAGGGATGTATTGTAAATCACATTTATCAAGATATCTTTTGTCACCCAAATAGGAGATAAGGCTGATGTACTTTTAGGCCAGATGTCAGGCAGAAAGTAACATTTTATTTCAACCACTTCATTCCAAACTGATCTACTATGCTATTAAAAATAGTCTGGTCATACGCTTCCAAAATCAGGAAAATGAATTTATGTTTTCAGGAGGTAACTTCACCAGTATTTGCTTCTTAGGTATTTTTACATTCAGTAATACTGGGAGTGTCTGCTTATACACTTAAGCTCTCCCCTTTCTCATGAAAAGTTGATTTTTTTTTCTTACATCATATCAACAGACTACATAGAAAATCTGTGCTGAAAATGTCCAATGCAGATCTGCAATCTGTTTAACTACAGTATCTAGAGTTTTCCTACCAAGAGCAATAATTAAGCCCTGTATATTCCCCTGGAAAGGCTTGCAACATTTAAAAAGCTTGTTAAGTTGATAATCGTTCAATACAAAAGTTTCCAACGCATTCGCATCACAATTAGAAGGCTTTCTCTGAAAAATTCAGAGTTCAGGAACGTGCAAATTTCACTAGGATTTAGTTATATCGCAGAATCTGGAATCGGTTTCTCTGAGACACTGTAGACACCAGGAGACTAACATTTGCCTACCTGCAATATTAAACAATTCGTCAATGCAACGCCTGAAATATACCTGAGAGGAAAGCTCGACCAGCTCCCCCGGTGCCAGCCTTCCCCCCTCCCGCCCCCCTCGCTATTGCCTTTTGCATTAAAACTGGATTTTTCCCCCCTCTTTTGTTACTTACTATTTCTCTAGGTT
>NW_009712703.1:0-668 GCF_000703405.1 Apaloderma vittatum
TTTCCAAGCTTCCCAGCACTGCAATACAGAAGTGCCTGCTTATCTACGTGTAGATGAGTTCTGTCATTTTTGCGATCTTCCCTTTGAAAACTGCAACACCTTCCACCTTCATTACTAGTTTAAAGCTCTTTCAATGAGTCCTGCTAACTCCTTGCCCCAAAATCATTTTTCCTCTCCAAGACAGGTGCCTTCCACCTGCCCCCAGTAGGCCAGGTGTCTCCTATAGCAGCACAAGATCAAAAAAATCCCAAAGCTATAACCTCCTTGCTAGGATCCCGGGCAGATCTGGCCTCTCAGCCCTTTCTTCGGAGGCAAACCTGACCTCAAGGCTAGGACAAGGTAGACCTGCCCTCCCATCTTATGCTTAATAAAGGTAGATCTGGCCTCCCTAGAAAAACAATGGAAAAACCTGGCCTCCCAGCGTATTCCCACCACTGGTAGACCTGGCCTCCCTGACCATGTGTGTCAATAACTACTAGTCATTGATATGAAAATATAATGAATTTTAGATTAGTTTATTCTTATCATTATTTTTGTAGTGACTGTATAAAATCTTAATAATAGAAATACTGATATAAAGTGTAATTAAGTTAAATTCATAATCATTAACAATATGAATTTACCCCAATCCAGTACAGAAAGGAGAGCAATAATTCTGTCACATCAAT
>NW_009712704.1:0-2395 GCF_000703405.1 Apaloderma vittatum
CGTGGGACGAGACGTGGAAGCCGTTTCCAGAGCTGAGCTGCAACCCACTCCCGAGGCACCTTATCTTCATCTCTCACTGCAGCTCTTCACATGCAATCAAAAGCAGAAGGGGTTTGGGATTAGATCTGCCTTGACATTACCCCGAGGCGAAACAGCAGCTGGGTGTAGAGTGTTTGGCTTGGGTGTTGGTGCCCTGGCAGAGGGAGAAGAGGCTGAAGTGGCTGCGGAGACGAAGCACATCCCAGCTTCCCTTTGCTTGACAAGTCCTCTCTCTTGCTTCCTTGCCTCGCTGGAGACTACCCCTGAACTTAAAACCCAATAAATGGAGATGGGGGAAAAAAGATTATAATACAGGTTTGTGTCAAAATAGAAATCAGCTGCCACCAAATAATTCCCCCCTCTCCCAGGGACCCCATTTTCCCTGCCTCGTGCTTCAACAAGTTGAGCTTTGTGGATAAAAAGGGGGTGAGGGGTGAAGAAGTTGCTTAAAAAGTAAGCTGAAAGCTCCGACATGTGTTCCTGAATTCAAGACGAGGGTTTTAGGCTTCCCATGGGAGCTCCCTTTCACAGCTCCTCCCTAATCCTCTGGAAATCGCCTGCTCCCTACAGCTGTTGGTTCACCAGATAAACTATTTATTCAATTATTCTCGGCTGAGGCTGCCTCAAAGGCCACCGGCTCCATCCTCCAGCCCACTTCGGAGGCGATTGAAGCCCACCAGCCTCCTCATGAGACCGTCTCCAGGCCCCGCATCCTTTTTTTATCCCGTCATGACATCCCCGACGATGCTGCAGGGAGAGCGGCTCCGGTGTCAGAGCGCCTGAGCGAGAAAATAATTACAAATGAAAGAGAGATTAGCAAAAGCTGTCGCGACAAATGCTGCCAAAATGGTTTGTGGAGCGCCGGCGGTCCCTTCTAACGGGGGAGTCAGCTGCAGCTGCCGTCCCTATGGCGATGCGGAGATGACAGACCAGGGCAGCTTCACGTCATGCAACTGGGCTGGTAATTAATGCAATTTTTAATTTTTTTTCAATTTTTTTTGGTTCATATTTGTCTGCCGCCTCTGTTCCCCAGGCTCGGCTTCTGCAGCAGCTTGCAAACCTTTCTAATAAATGGCTCGCAGCTGCTGAAAGACGGCTTTTGCCTGGCGCTGGGAACCACCTCGCACTTCCAAAATTGTCCTCCCTTCAGGTAAAGCCCCGTTTCAGTTTGCCAAACCTCCCTGCGTTTAACCAAAAAGGTCAGGATAAGGCATCAAGGTCATCCGGACGTGGGGGGAAAACCTCTGTACAGACAGGTAAGAGGTGAGCAATGAGCGAGAGCTGGGAAAAGCGGCGATGTCCGATTGATCAGCACGCTAATTATGGGGGTTTTCCCTCAAAAAAAGATCAAAACACAGGGCTAACTAGCGCCCAATATTTCTGGGAAAGGGTGGGGAGGGTTATCTGGAGGAACAAGAAGCATACAGACAAGAAACTCTATAATTTATTAGGCTCTTCATCTCCTGGGCTGGTTGGCTCAGGGTGGGGTGGCCGAGGTGGTGGTACCGTGGAGGGGACAGGAAGGTGACCAGGATGGATCCACCGTCCCTGGGATTCTCGACACGAGAAGCGTGCAGGCTTTGCAGAGAAAGGGTGCGGAGCAAAGTGGAGAGAGCCTGGCAGAGCTGCCCTCTGGCCGAGCACCCCCTCTTCCGCAGGCGGTGACCATCGGGAGGGAGGGCAATCCCACTGGCCCGCAGGACCAGCAAGGTGCCAAGGGGAAGAGAGCATCCTCGTCCCCTCCTGCCCACGCCGCCGAGCATCCTTCAGCTCCAAGTCTTTAACCAGGGATGCAGACGGGATGTACAACCTCACCACGGCTGCATCCCTCCTCCTTACCCCCACCTCCATCACCCCCCGGTCCAGCATCTCCCAAGCCTCAACCTCTCAAAACCACATGTTGAAACACCGTTAGCTCGTTCCCCTTCCAGCCTGGCTCCCTTCACCAGAACAGGATGGCTCTGATGCTTTTCTCCCGGGACTTTGAGGCACCCCCCCGCGCTCGGTGGGGACAGCTGGGCCCTGCCGCAATCCCCTCGGCCCTTTGGGCTAAGCCGGGTGTTTTAAAATAGTCCCCCCCTCCTCCCCTGCCCAACGGTGACAACTGCGCAAATTATTTTAGATGCTGTTTACAGATCTACAGGGTAACCGGAGCCGACGGGGAGGTGATGGGTGAGTAGGGGGGGAAGCCCTGAGTGGGTTTTGCCCTAATTAGCAGCCCCCTCGTTTCTCAGAGAGGTGGTTGAGGGTGCTGGGAAGCTTGTCCAGGCACCCAGTGGTGTCTGGTAACAGGCTCTTTGCTGCAATAGTTACTTATTTTTGAAGGATGGTTTGAAAAAAGGTGCTGCCGAGTGGG
>NW_009712704.1:2432-5957 GCF_000703405.1 Apaloderma vittatum
GGGTGGCGTCTCCCCTCGTGCCTCAGTTTCCCCACGGGTCAAACAGGGACGTGGTGTCCGGTACAGCAGGAAAAGGAGGAGAAAGGACGAGGTTAGAGCTCACCGTCCTAAAATCAGAGATTTTAGCGGAGGGAAGGCCGTGACAAAGTGACACAAGGAGCTTCTCACAAGTGGTGTGGGGCCACCTGGGAGATGGGCTGCACCAGGGGAAAGCCCAGCCCCAAATGGGGTCCCCCAGGCCTGCACCCTGGCACCCCTGAGCATCCCTGGGCGGCGACGCGGAGCCTTTCTGCAGGTCCCCAGCACCACCTAGTGTTCCCACGCTCTCCTGGGGGTTCATTTCTGCGTCACCCAAGAGAAGTTTGGCCCCAAGAGGTGCTGCCTGGTCATCAGCGTCACCCCTCAACCCTGCATCCTCAAGGACATCTCTCACACTTGTTATTACCTCTTCTTCTCCCATTTAGCAACCCAAAACCATCGCACAAGCTCTGAGGTGTGGAGGCTGCTCCCCAAAACCCAGCACCCGCTTTCCCACAGCCCCCCCGAAGCAATTCCTTCATCCTCCTCCCTGGCCGTGGATCCCATCGATCCGGAGATGCTCCCCCATCCCAGGCTGCCGGTTCGTAGCAGGTCAGGGCTGTATTTCTACGGCAAAAGGTTAATAAATAAAACGTTTCGAATCTGCTCCTCTCCTTAGGGATGGGTTGCGGTGAAATGCAGATTTAGGGTTGAGCGGGATGCTGAGAATGAAGCAGGAATTCTAAATGCGGGTCGGAGCCGGTGTGCTGGGGAGGAGGGTACAAACCGGATGGGGTGAGAAACACGGGGAGGAAGAAAAAGGAAATATGAGGATTGACTTTAAGAAGTGACATGTGCAGGACCAGGGTTGGGAGGTGACATTCCTCCCTCTGCCACCGAGGTGTGCCCTTGCTCCACTCGCTGCCGAGCGGCTGATGGAAGGAGAAGGGGGAAAAAACAAACCAAACCTCTGGGAGGGGGGTTCATGGAGCATTTCATTGCCTGCCGCCTTTTTTTTTTTTCTTTTTTTTTTTTTTTCTCTGCATTAGCTGTGAGGTTGGTTGATGCTTTTCTTTTTACCCTGCTTTCCCCTGTTAAAATTTCCTGTGGAAATTTTCTCACTTCTCGGTGCAATCGCTTTAACCTTTTGCCTCCCCCACCTTCCTTTCTATTGCTTTTCACTGTTTTCTTGCTCTCTTTCTCTTAGATTTCCTCTATGTGGCTGGACAATTTTCTTTTTAATGATCTTCTGTCCCTTACTGATGCTTTTGCCTTGCTCAGGCATGCCGCAGTGCCAACATCCAGCAGGCACCGATGCGATTCCCCCCAGCTTTATTTAATTCCAGTCCCCTCTCTCCTGTTTTTACCCAGCTGGGGGCTCGGCTCTATTCACCGTGGGGCTGTAAGAGAAACCTCTGTGGTTTGGGTGGTTTTTTTTCTTTGCTCCTGTCTGCTTTCTTTGCCAAGCTCTGTCCCAAAGCGATCCCTTTTCAGTCCAGCCGTGCACGGATGCCATCCGCTCTCTGCCGTGTCGGATTTATTCATCTTCTCCTTTTGCCATCTGGCAAGCTCCTTCCAGGACGTCTTTGTGAGGAAAAAGGGCGAGAATTAGGTCACGTTTTGAGCAGAGTTCAACAAGCCATCTCCTTTCTTAATTCCCTGTTTGCACCTCCCAGGGGGCTCTTTTCTCCCCGCATAGGGGACTAAACTTGCCCATGGCAAGGAGCAAATTGTGTTCTGCATCCCTGGAAGGTCACAGGTACAACAAAAAAAAAAAAGGAAAAAGAAAAAAAGAAGGTATTATCTCCCTGAGATGTTTCCCAGAGCAGCAAACTCCTGTTTTTCCTGGATTTGCATGTCCCCAGCTCAGGGATGGTCTTTACCACAATAAATGCACATGGGGAGGTTATTTGTTTCCTCGCAGCGAGATCCACCCCACGCACACACCCCGTGGTTTCGTTCTGCAAATATTTGACGGCCTGGCAGAAGAGAAAACACCACCATGACGCAGCAGGAGGAGCAAATTTCCGCTTCCGAGTCGGTTTTAGCTTAAGATTTAGTTTTTAGCTAAACCCAGCCTTTCGAGACGAGAGGATTTAGGCACCAGCTCCAGCAACTTCATCCCCAGCGATGATGATTTTCGCATTTGTGGCGTCTCATGTGCATCTTTGGACACCCCCTGTGCTGTTTCTTTTTACCAGGACCTTGCACAGAACGGCAGCAAATCCCCAGCGCAGTAATTCCTTCTGTTTCCATCCCACCTCTTCTTGTTTCCCTCCTATTTGTTTCTCAAACTATTCCAGGTGCTTTTTGGGGAGGGTAAAGCCTGCCATGTGCCTGCAGCACCCTGATTTATTCTGATTTATTCCAGGTGCTTATAGGACATGCGTTACAAATGGCAGGAGGACGTGGATGGAAAAATTTCAGAGAGAAACTGCCTAGCTAGAGAAAAGAAATCCTGGCAGCTTGGCTTCTGCCTCTGGAAAATTCGAATCACCTCCACCTGAACAAAAAAACCACCCGTGGTTTAAGCATCCAACCCCAGCGCCGATAAAATCAGGATGCCCGCGGGATGCTTCCTCCCTTTCCAGCAGCAAGAAGGTGAGAAAGGATGAATCGGCGGCGAATTATTTTTGCACGAAGTCACCTGTTCCAACAGGGGGCAAGGGCGAGGGGAGAGATTTAATCTGGATAAATCGAAATCATAGTTGATAATGAAGAGAAAAAAGGCAGGGCATTGCCAGACAGCGCTTCGAACCATTTATAAAAGAGGGCGGGTGTATATAAAACATGAAAAAAAATAAACTTTCTTGCTACAAATCGCCTGTGGCAGGTGCATTTGCTGTCGGTGATGTAAGTTCCTGCCCGCTCTGTAAAAGGGAGTTAAACCCAGGGCTATTGCACAAAAGGCTCTGTCAGTGCTTCCCTTACAAATAGCAATAATAACGTTTCTCTCTCTCCCAAGAGCGTGGTGGGGGTTAATTATTTAACATTTGTAAAGCACTCGCAGGGCCAGAGAGGAAAGTGGGAAGGGTTATTAAGAAGAAACTGCATTTTATAGGAAGCCTGGTCAAGAAAATTGCGCTTGGAGTTGAAATACAGGTTATGTGAGGGGGGAATCCCCGGGAGGAGCATCCATCACGACCTGGGAAGCATGAAAAATGAAATTCTTCAAAGAAATTAATCCCCTCTGCTGTGTTTTGTGGCCAGGGTTGCACCTAGAGGTGGAGGGTTAATGCCCCAAATGGTCCCTCCAGTGAGTGGAAAAGAAATTCAATCACTGCAATGAAATGCAAGAATAAGATTATTTTGGGGAAGGGGAGGAAAAAAGGAAAAAAAAAAGCTTTGAGACAGCGAGGTTTTTTTTCAAGTCAGGTGCGCCCAGGGCTGGCAGGGAGGAGGTGGGTGCTGCAGGCAGGGGAGGAGCATGGCTCACCTGGGCACAGGTGCGGCAGCGGGATCGCTGGGCTCACTGCGGCAGGTAAGGCTCCCCTGGTTGGGGCCGGT
>NW_009712704.1:5990-15446 GCF_000703405.1 Apaloderma vittatum
CTTTGGGAAGGGGGTGAGGAGAAAGGTGGGAAGTGTCCCCCAAGCTGTGAGACTCACCCCATATAGCTGGGAAGGGATCCCACCTGCCCACCCTTTGGATGCATAAGGGTAGGGGGGTGGAAATAAATTAAATTTTGGCGTCTGAACCAGCCCCACAGGGAGGGAGAAGAGGGGTTGGGAAGGGGAAAGCAAACGGGCAGCGGCGTTTTCCAAGGAGGAAGTTGAAAAATAAATATGTGAGGCTGGAGGGTGGGGCAGCTCAGGGGCAAGTGGTGTCCTCCCCGAAAAAAAAGCCCTGATCCCCTTGCTGGGCTTCCTGCAAAAACCCCTCGTCGGCTCCCCATTCTCCTCTCAGGTAAAATTAAATGCAAAAGCTTAGACCGCGACCGCCTCTGTTTGCGTCGAACCAGAAATTCTCTCCCCTCCCTCTTCTCCTTGCAGAATTGCCCGGAAAATTCTCATTTAACGCCCCAAAATGAGCAGGTGAGGAGGAAATTGTGAGCTCAGGGGAACTGCCCTGCTCAAGGGACGGTGCGTGCCTTAGGTGGGCGCTGCTGGGGAAGGGTTTATTCCTTCTTCCTAAAGCTTTTCGTAAAATACAAATCTTGCTTTGCAGCAGAGGGTGTGATCACGGAGGCAAAGGGCATGTTGGGCAGCCAAAGCTGGTGAATGCATCGAGGTGCCTCTGCATTACTCAGCAGGCTCAGGTTGATGTGTTTAAGGTCAATAATTGGAGATATCTGGGATACATTGCAATGGCAACCGCTTCCTTAGTAGCTTGTCTTGGAGAGTTTTCTCTGAGGGATGTGGAAGGCAGGTGGGAGGAACGTTTAGCCTGTGTCGCATCGAGGGGCACTTGGGACTGGTTTAGGACATATATGGAAAAATACTGATTTTTTTGCAGCCTTAGTGGTGGGTTTGATCATTTTCTTTTGAGCTGTTGCTTTAAAACCACAAATAAATGCAGGTGGTAAAGGGAAGAGGCTGCTCCAAGCCCCTATAATTAAGATGGATTTGGCTAATTTTGTTTTATTTCTCCGCCGGGCTGTAACTCTGAGCTGCTTCTTGCTGTTTCCCTGATGGCAGAGATCAGAGGCTGGAGGGTCCAAAGCAGAAATTTTTCAAACAGGAGGCAAAAAGAGGCAGCATAAGGAAGAGAGGCAGCAGGCAGAGAGCAATACAACCTCTCCATCACCAGTTTTTCAGTCTCTCTCTCCCCCAACACTTCTTTTTGCGGCTGTCGAATGGACCTGAGGTCCAACCTCCCGAATTGGAAGCTCTCCTCCCAGCTTGAACTTCCACGTTGAATTTTTCCCATCGCAGGGAGCCTTTCTTTTCGGATTAGCTCTGTTGTGTGCTGCCGTACCGGCACCCAACGGCCCTTCAGCTGCTCCCTAATAGGTTCTCATGATGATGATAATTTTTAACCTGAGTCTAAAACCCCTCTAAGGATCCTTTGGAGGCAAAAAAGTTGCTCTCCTGGCCTCGCAGACGCGGCTGGACTCGTGGGTATTCGCGACGATGGCTGAGTGTCACCGTTAATGCTCCGCGGCGCAGATGGAGGCAGAGAGAGAAGAAAAACCGACGATAATGGGATGAAATGGTTCGGAGCCGGTTTTTAGTCTGACATGAGTGCATTAGGGATCCAGCTCCCAGGGGAGCTAATGGAAGCGCTGCTTTGATTAGAATTGCCTCTGCAGACAAGCGAGACAGCGCTGGGGATGGGGTGAGACAGTGCAGGCAGGCAGCGGGCGACAGGAGGGCTCGTGTTTGTAGGCAATGGGTTTTCTGGAATCTTTTTGCAAGCCGAGGCACTCCTCTCCTTCACCGAGTCAGCTTTTCCTTGGAGACTGTCCCCACCTCCCCAAGAGCCAAGGGGACAGTCCCACGGTGAGCAAACTCTGCTCTCGAAGGGTGAAGAGAATGGCGGGGGGGAAACAAATAAAGCAAAGAAGACCTTTGGAAAACTCTCAGGGTTTGGCTGAAAAGGGATGGGTAGGATGAGAGGAGGAGGAGGATGGCTCCTCGTCACCCTCCCTCCTGCTCCGGACCGTGCCCAGGGTGCGTTAGCTCAAAATGAGAAGCCAGCTCCCTTGGGAGGCGATAAGAGCTGACGAAACAGTAAATCATTAAGCCAGGATTGCAATAAACAGGGGGCAAAGTGCATTAATTATGAGCCAGCAGGCATATGGGTGCTTTATCAAACGCGTTGGATGATGAGGGAAGGGGGCGTAGCCACCCTTTGCGAGGATGCCCCACGATGATTATTGCTCCCCGTCCCGCCGCCAGTTGGACCTTGGGCTTTTTCTTCCTCTCGGTGTGGTTTATTACAGGCAAATTCTGGCTGCATTCGGAGCTGTAGGGCTACTCTAGGGCTGTTTGCTCCGGGGCGCTCAGAGTTGAAAGCATAATTGGTTTGTGGTTTGTTTGGTTTCTTCCCCCCCTCCTCCCCGTGCTCGCCTTTTTGTGCGTTTCCAGAGGAGGAAGAGAAGCAGGAGAAATAGTTTTGCCGATCACGCGTCCCAGATAAGTTCCCCACTTCCTGCTGGCGAGCGCTCAGGTGGTGACGGACGGCAGCGACCCCGAAACAGCCCCCGTCGCCCCGTCCCACGACAGTGCTGTGAGCTGGATGTGCTGCCCGGCCAGGTTGTACCATTTAAACAACTTTTGCATTTCCCAGCGTTGATAGATCCCCTATCCTTTTGGTCGTCCCGTTCCGACTGCATCGATCTCAGGCGGGAAGCCGTTAAATATCTGCCTCTAAAAATGTAGCTGCTGGAGCTGGGTTGTGGTGGGATTATTATATATTTGACTAGATATTGCTGTGCGAGTGCTCACCCGGGTACAGCTGCTTCTCGTCGTGGTGTTCTGGCTTTGGGTTAGTTCCGTGTTCACTCTTTATACTATCTCATGATGCTCACCCAGAAAAACCCAGATTTTTCCACTTTCTCCGAGGCTCAGGTGTGCTGCTCCCTTAAATCCCAGGGTTACAGGTGGATGCTCCGATGCCCTGCTTGTCTCTTGCAAAAGACTATTGTGCTAACCCACTGGACTGTGCTGGCATTGCCGGTAAACGGCGCCTCGCTTTGATTTTGTGTTTAATTACCCAATGCACCCGCTGTCAATAAATCTCTCCTTTTAAGTCCTGAAATAAAGCAGAGCCTTTTACCCAGCGAAGCCAAAACGCTGGAAAACAACATTTCCATGCACAGAATTCCGCTCTTGGCTTAGATCCCCTCGGAAATTTTTGTTTGGACTAAACCAACCAGCTCACGGGTAATTTTAGGTGTGGGGAGGTCAGTTCTGCACGTAACTGCTCGCACCGGGGAGGTGTTTGCAGGAGGCGGCAATGTTTGCTTACCTCGAGCTGGTTGAGTTAGTCGGTTGGGTTAAACCAGTTCGGGTCGGCGAACGGGGTGTTTGGCAGCTCTGAGCTAACGCGGCGGATTTTCCTGCCCGGGGACCTCTCGGAGATGATATCTGCAAACAGCCGAGCTCCAGGGCACGGACTTCACGGGGAGAAACAAGATGTCCTTGGGACAAACCGACCGGGAATCCCAGATTCATAAAGCCAGAGCAACCACTCTCCACCCCTCGAAGGCTGGCAGCCACGCTCAACCCAAATTATCCGTTATGCAGACGGCAGAATAAGAGCATTTTATTTATTTTGGTTTGTATTTCCAGCGAAGCTCAAAACGCAGCTGGGGGAGGTGGTTTAAGGATGATGGGAATGGGGAGGTCAGGTCCAGCCCCTTCTTATGTGGATGCACCACGAAAGGGTTGGGTTCTGCCTGGCGTTAAGCGCAGCTCGGCAAGGAGAACAACGTTATTTAATGAAGAAGAAAGTCCTGGGCGCCGTCAGCACAGCCTTTGCTATCAATTAAAACAAAAATATCCAAATTGCCCAGCCTGACACCACTGACCTGTGACCACAGGTCCCCCCAGCGTACGCTCGAGCCCACACGAAAGAGCTAATCCCTTCTCTGCCTAATTAAGCAAATGGGCAAATGGCAAACAGGAGCCGGCTGGGGTTTAATTGCTTTAATTCTCCAAGAAAATGGGTTTCTCCCAGATCTCCTACGAACCAGGCACGCGTGCACAGAGGGGCACAGGGGCTGGGATGCCTGGGCTCTGCGTGGTGCAAACCCCGACGTCGTGACGCTCGGGAGAGAAAAGGGTGGGAGGAGGCAGTGATGCAGGGAGCGAGTCGGTTTCTTTGCCCAAAACCAAAAACATTTTGTTTCCAGCAGCTTTGGGGAGTATTTCTGAAAGCTCTGTTTTTCACAAAACTCTTTGTGAAATAGATGCGGGGTGGGTTTTTTCTTTTCCACCTCTCCAGGGGCTGAAAAAAATCCCAGGAATTTTAAAGTTTTGGACGTAGCACACCAGTTCTGTGGTTGTTCAAGGAGCTGAAGAAACCCACTGAGGTTTACTCTGTTTTCCCTGTGTATTTTCTCTCCTGACCAGTGCC
Organism: Apaloderma vittatum; assembly: GCF_000703405.1. NCBI lineage: Eukaryota > Metazoa > Chordata > Aves > Trogoniformes > Trogonidae > Apaloderma > Apaloderma vittatum. The sequence continues at coordinate 10,462 of NW_009712704.1, forward strand.
AAAAAGCTCACCCTGCCCTGGTCTGCAGGGGATGCTCGCACTCATACCTGCAGAAGGGTAGGAAAAAACTGGGAGGGATCCCAAGGAATCCTTCAGGCTGAGACGTGTCAAATAACTGGTGTCAAGTTGTGTAATAACATCGTTTTTCTTTGCCTTGTCCACAGAGGAGGGCGTCAGGATGGCGAACTTCAAGGGTCACGCGCTTCCAGGCAGTTTCTTCTTGCTCTTTGGGCTCTGGTGGTCTGTGAAATACCCGCTGCAGTATCTCAGCAAGAAAGGAAATAAGAAATCCCAGAGGATTTATTGTTTCCAGCGTGTGGATGCGGTCGAAGGGGCAGTCAAAATCACCTTTGCTCTGATAGGTAAGGGTGATATTTTACTAGCGATGTCAATAGATTCCCAGCCTGACAGGATGACGGTACTGGAGCTTTTACTCCAGAGAAACCGGTCCAGATCTGGGAAGTTGTGCCCTCAATGTTCCTCTTGGTCTTGTCACATCAAACACTGTTGGAGATCAAGACAAGGCTCGTACTCAAAGCTGAGCTACCATTAATCAGGAAGGCTGATTGTTGGATCCAGTCATAGAATCACAGAATAATATGAGTTGGACGGGATCTTTAAGACCATCCCTTGGGCAGGGACACCTCCCACCAGACCAGGTTGCTCCAAGCCTCATCCAACCCGTCCTTGAATGCTTCCAAGGATCGGGGCACCTACAACATCTCCGGGCAACCAAATCCTTTCTCCCCGACACAAACCCATCAGCTTTTGCTTCAGAACCACCAGCAATGAGGGGCATCAACCATCGTTGAGTATAAACCATGAGAAATGGCAGGCTCTTGCGTGTCCGTGCAGGGATGCTGGCCGAGCAGTTCGTCCCGGACGGGCCACACTTGTACCTCTACAGCGGAGGCAAACGCGACTGGGTGAAGCTGATGAACTGGCAGCACACCACCATGTACCTCTTCTACGGCCTCTCCGGGGTGGTGGACGTCTTCACCTACGTGTCCCAGGAGGTGCCGCGGGGTCTGGACCGCCTCATGCTGTCCCTGGCTGTGTTTGTCGAAGGTCGGTAGAAGGTGGGGCTTCATTTGGGGAGGGATGTTGATGAGAGAGGGACGAAAAATGGCCAGACTGAGATATTGTTCTGAGCGTCCTGGAACGTAGGACATGCTATCGGTGATATATCATGGAAGGGTGGTCCGTAGCAAGATGGGAAAGCAGCAGTAAGTCCTGTCCTGAGAGCTGTTAGGGAAAAGACACAAGGAAATGAAGGTCTTACAGAGAAAACCCTTTCATGAAGGGGTTATTTTCCCTTCCCCGATCCCAACGGGATTCGGGGCAGCAGCAGAGCAGCTCAACACTCACGGCTGGGCATGGAGGAAAGGGAAAAGTGTCCTTTCCAACCCCCCAAGAAAACGGTGCAGCTTAGCAATGAAAAAGCAAGACAGCAAGAGCCTGGCTGGGCATCTCATCCCTCCAGGATGGTGGGATGCCAGGAGACCCAGGGGGACGATGCCATGTTGGAGTCCCATGTTTACATGGGGACCCACCTGCCTGCCAACTGGGCAGGTGATTTAATCTACCAGGGCTCTGTGCTCACGCCTGGGGTCGTACATCTTTTGCCAGGTTGTCTCTTTTATTACCACGTCCTTCACCGCCCGATGCTGGATCAACACATCCACTCCCTGCTGCTCATCGCCATCTTCTCGGGGGCCTGCAGCACCATGCTGGAGGTCTTCCTCCGCGACAACATCGTCCTGGAGATGTTCAGAGCCGGCGTCACCATCATCCAGGGGACGTGGTTCTGGCAGGTCAGTTCTTCAGAGCACCCAGGCAGGAGAGCAACGGGGAAAAGAGGCGAAGAAGCCGTGCGTCCCGCATCAATCGCAGGGAGTCCCCAAAGCATCATTTTGCCAGGCTCGCTTCATAAATAGATCATAACCTGGGATGGAAATTTACTTCTCCCAGGTCATCTCCTGCTTAAATAGCTGTTTGTCTCAGCTTATGGCTTCTCTGGGGGGAAGAGAAAAAGCGAGGGCTCGCAGCAACGCTTTACAGAATCTAACAACTGAGTACTAATTGCTTAATGTGTCTAATGCACCCTGTAGCACTCCCCCTGCTTTAGTGGAAAGATTCAAACCCCACCAAGCGATAAAATGTCTGAGTAAAACTACAGCCAGCTGAGGAGCAGAGAGATCAGCTGGAGAAAACCTCTCCCAAAACTCCGCTGCCGAAAAGAAACGCGAGCTCCCTTCTTTCTCGGCCCCAGGGCTGCCGCGCCAACTCAAAAATCGGATTCTGAGATTCGAAAGTCTGCTGAGCTTGCGAAACGCCAAATGTGGAGTTTGTGAAGGGTGGCAAGGAGCCTGCAATGCAGAAGGACAATTGCGCCTCCATTGCAAGGCTGGATTGACAATTGCACCTCCGTTGCAAGGCTGGATTGTTAATGAGGCCAGCACAGCCTCAGCAAAAGTCCCTCGGTCACCTCCCGGTGACAACCGAGATGCTCAGAAGCGTGCTGGAGGGTTTCGGTGCGCTGATTTCTTTTCCTCCCTCAAGGTAATAAATTGCTTTTTCCACCCAGATCGGGGTCGTGCTGTTCCAGCCGTGGGGAGGTCCCGTGTGGGATGAACAGGACCACAGCAACATCATGTTCCTCACCATGTGCTTCTTCTGGCACTGGGCAGCTGCCGTGGCCGTCCTGGCTATAAACTACACCCTCGCTCACTGGTACGGCCGGGACAGGGGTCTGGGGGCAGGCAGGGATGCGAGTGAGACGCAGGCTGGGGGGAGAGTTGTCATCTCCGGCAGAGCCTGGAGTCCAAAGTCACAGCTGATTAAGCTGCGGGTTCTCGGGCGCAGCGACAAGCACCGCGCGTCGTCTGTCGGATGCAAAAGAGGGTCAGCAAGAGGCACGGGCGTTAAACGCGGAGAAGTCAAATAAGCGAGCCCCTGAAGCCACTCCTGGGAGTCTATTTTCTCTGCTGGAAGGCACACTTCAATTCAATAGAGAAATCAAAGTGTTACCCAGCATCCCCTGACACTTTGTCCCCTTCTTGCGAGGATTTTGAAGCGGTCACTGAGTTATCAGAGGTAGCTGTCTGACGGCTAAAACATCGCCAGCCCCACCACGGCTTCTCCGAGGGGCTGGGAAGGGGACGTTATCCCACTTTCAGGGGTGCTCTTACAGCCTACGAGCCTCTAAGTGATGCTGCGGACAGAAGGGACAGCCCCACCTATGCAAACAAATAGACTTTATACGGAATAAAAAGAACCCTCCCCAAAACCTCAGTATTTTAGGACATCTGTAATAGTTTAGCTCCCTTTGTGTATTCATTACAAGTGCCCTGAGTCATCATAGAATCATAGAATGGCACAGGCTGGAAGGGACCTTAGAGATCATCTAGTGTGTTCAGGTTTGGGGTTTTTGCTCGCGGTGATTAATTGCTCGTGTGTTCCAGCTGCATCCAGAGGTGCCGGCGAGGCGGCGGAGAGCCCTACATCGGCCTCGGCGTCCGGCAGCAGAAGGGCGATGCGAGCTCTGAAGCTGCCTTCCTCAACGGATCCGATGAAGAGTGAAGAGGGTGCAACCTTCTTCTCCATCAACGTGAAGAACTCGCTTTTTACACGAGAGGAAAAAGAAAAAAATTTAATGAAATATTTATATTTTGGAACCGTTCTGCTGCTGGGAAGGACGTTGAGGGCACAGGGCGGGTGTCTGTGCTTCCATCCATGCCCCGATATCACCACCTTTGCAACAAGGATGGTTTGCAGTGAATTTTAGCCACCCAATTAAGCGCAGGAAATTCAACGTGATGGGATCGCTTCCTCCCACGTGTGTTTCCATAGTGACAGGCAGCATCTTGCGGCCAACTGAACCCTTCCAAGAGCCTAGAGGCTTCAACCTGCTGCAATCAAGTCAAGGGAAACCTCCAGGACCTTGTCGTGGACCTCCAGACCGAGGCATCATCCCGAGGAGGAAGAGTAGAAGAGTGTCGAATGTGAGATTACACCAAATTTGCAACACTGCGGCTTGATTGCGCACAACGCAGATTTTACTCACCCAAGCTTTGAACTAAAGAGGGGGGTTTGTTGATAGTTTTCATGTTCACTGAAAGGCTGGAAGAGGGAATAAATGTGAAATAAAAATTCTCACTGAGCTGATATCCTTAAGTTTAAGTCTGATAAATTATAGAGGGTGTAATAATAGCTTAGACAAATCCATCCCTCAGACCTGTAAAGCCTGAAGGGCTGTAAGATACAGGGCTAAGCAGCAGGGATTCATAAAACATCCCAGTTTGCCGTTGAAAATAAGCAAAGTGAGATGAAACGGGGACACGTTTTGTTTTTAGCCTGCCTTTGCCAGCTAATTGCTTGCAAGAAGTGACTGAAAATGTCACCTCCTAGATAGGAGGAAAATGTGCCAGTAGTGAGTACAGGGATTAAAAAAAATAATAATGTGTATATAAAAAAAACCCGAACCCAAAACACCAGCACAAGCTAAATTGCAACTGTTCGTGTCTCAAACCCTGGGGCTGGAAGGATGCTCTGTGTTGGAGTCTGCTCCCCGCGGTGTGACGGGGTGGGGACGGAGCGGGGGATGCTGGCAGCTGATTTTTATGCTCACGCTCATGACTTGAACAGAAAAACAGCTCCTGGCAGGTGCAGGCACCCAGGGACGGCAACGCTCGGCTTTTAGCACTGCCTGCCGCAGACTAAGGGAGCTACAGTCTGCATTTTATTACTTATTAACTCTAGAGACTAATCAGCTTTCCTCGAATGCCAGCTTTCCTACATTTCCACCGCGGAGCCCGTTTTATTTCGCAGGGAGGTGCGAACAAGCCACAGAGCGAACCACCTCTGCAAATCCAGCTGATGAACGTTGGCACAGCTTAAGTCTCACGAGCCGTAACTGCTGCATTTGGCAGATACGGGGCTTTTTTTTTTTTTTGATAGTTTTTCTAGAATTATTGCCCACAACA